>NW_027225928.1:0-38000 GCF_038994185.2 Dermacentor albipictus | reverse complement strand
CGTGTAGTACACTGTTTAAAAATTGGCCCACAATGTGAGAGACCTTCTCGCTTTGTGTGAGGAACCTCAGCGAAGAAATGGGTTTGCCTTTTCTAGAACATTGTCTAATGCCTCCATCGAAGCGCTTACCCTCGTGGCAGTCACGGGTGGTTGATTGTGATGCATCGTTTACTGAGGTCGCTAAGCACTACCTAGAGGCACAATTTAAGATGCACTTTGCAGAACTTAGGGCAAAATACCCATGCCGGTGTATTACACGGATGGATCAATATCAACGCTCCATTCCGGGGTTTCTTACTATCTACTCAGACTATCCTTCTCTGAATCCGATTTTCTGCATACTGAAACAATGATATTCACAGCTGACGCCTACGCAGTACTGCCTGCAGTTGCACATAGTAAGAAAACAGATAAAAAGGCCAGTATATACAATGACTCTTTGGGTGTAGTAAGATTCTTAAGTTTATATCATAAAACTAAAGGAACGGTATTAATTTCCTGTTACTCATTCCTGTTTGCAACATACATGTCTAACCAGCACGTCACAGTATGCAGGGTTCTTGGACACAGAGACATCGAGCGTAATATGTGTTGCTGACGAAACCACCACATCGTTAAAAGAAAGCTAGAAACTCTGCCTTAGACAATATTGGCAACACTTATGGGAAACTGACACATCCAATAAGCTGCAAGTCACCGAACGACAATTAGCAATTTGATCACGCCTAACGGAAAAACGATGAACGATGAACGCACGTGTACCTGTTGACTGGTGTTGTGCCAAATGTCTATGATAAATGTGACGACGTTGACCACCCTCCACGTGTTGCCGGAACGTCCATAATTGGAAATTCAAAGGAAAAAAAGACTTTTCTCAACATACCGTCAGCAAATTTCACTCCGGCCAAAGATTTTTTTTTGACAATGCCGCACTTCGTGACAGAAAAGCAATTTTCGGTTTTCCCGTTTTTTGAGCTTTTCTATATGATGAAAGGGGTACAATGTACAAGGGTACAAGGGGTACAAGAAGGGGCACCATGACCTATACTAAAACTGCTTGAAATTTTTGGGATAAATTAGTCGATTCCTTAAAACATTTCCCCATTTGCGAAAAGCAAATCTGTTCCATTTTCACTTCGGTACAAAACACTTCGCACCAGCTCACAACGTTTTGTCTTTGATGAGTCATCATAAAAGGGTGCATGAACAGCCATAGCTATGAAGTCACAGCTGTCATTCGCCTCGTCGTGCAACGCCCGCACCTCGATCCGCTCTTACACTTTCGGTTATTTTATTGCGACAGCGATAATATGGACACTTCAGCCGCATTTCCTCCATCGGCGTCGCCGTGATTTTCCGTATAAAGTCGAAGTGCAATAACACCATGCCCGCGCGCTTTTTGGTGTACGTGTTAGCGAAAGCGCGCGAGAGTGAGCCGAGGATGCAGGGTCGATCTCGCGCGCGCAAGGGCGGAAGGCAGGGAGGCGCCACCTTCAACAGCGGGCAAGGCACCGCGGGCCGAGGGGATGGCACTCCAGCGGCATCTGCGTATGGCGCGTCCAAGCGCGGCCGCGCGGCTATATTGAAATCGATTTGCGACCCAGTCAGCCGCGCGGCGGCACGGGCCCTAATTTCGAAGCCATCTGCTATAAGTACACTCTAGGTGCACGCCGGCAGCTTCGTGTGTGCTGTTCTTCCCTTAGTTCGAGTTGAAGCGAGAGGTAGCACGAAGGTCACTTAACATGCTGCTACTGCCTCTCTTATTCACGTCATCGTTCTGGCAGTGATGTGTCTGACAGCGACAATGTCCGCGCTCATCGAGTGAGACCTCTTTGTATTTGCGTCTGCGCGCCTGGGACACACAAGTTAGTTTAGATAGCAAGCGAATGTTTACAAGTGTACAGGACTGACAAGACTACTATACTTACTTCATCTAGCTGTCTACTAATTTGATAGAGCAATCGATACTTCGCCTTTCGGGCTAAACTGCGACTTTTTTACTAACATACGCAGTTTCCTTTCGAAACGTTAAATAATGTCATATATATATATTCATCCGGAAGAAATGCACTCGTACTAACCTAAACGTCCCTTTTGAACGACATTTTAGATGAGGAACTTTTGAGTAACTTGCCTTACTTTCATCTATTCCGACAAGACATGCGACATTTTTATCATCGTAAAGAAAGAGCTGTGTTGCTCCCCCGTCAATATGCCATGTGCCCTTGAAATTCTATCGCTCACTGGCGTGCCGAACCACAACTAATTCTTCTACGTGTTTCCTACCAACCCCGTAACCAATTCTTGATTTCTCCGGCAGGCTTAACAACATCCTGAGTGAACTTAGTAAGATGTATCCTGATGCGTGTATCTTGCTCCCTGTAAAATCCAATTACCGCTGTCCTGCCCCAACTGATTTCGAGCTTGCGCCTGGAAATTTCCTAACTTTATCCCCCCACCCAGTTTTCTGCCGTCCTCGAATGCGCTTCCCTTCCCTAGGTACCCATTCTCTAACTCCAATGCCCAATGGTTATCGTACGCAATACGTGGCCTACCCAGCTACATTTTTTCTCTTAATCTCAACTATAATATCGGCTATCCCCGTTTACTCTCTGATCCACGCCGCTATCTTCCTTTCTCTTGACGTTATACCTACCATTCATCGTTCCATCACTCTTTCCGCGGTCCTTAAGCTCTTCTCGAGCTTCTTTCGCAACCTCCATGTTTCTGCCCCATGTGTTAGCACTGGTAGAAAGCATTGATCGTACAGCTTTTCTTTTTTTTTCAATGATAGTGGTAAACTCCCAATCAGGATCTGGCATCCCCTGCCGTATGCAATGCGACCAATTTTTATTCTTCGGTAAATTTCCCTCCCATAAGCAGCGTCTCCTGCGATCACTTGACCTAGGTAAACGTACTCTTTTCGAGACTCTAGAGGCTGACTGGCGATCCTGAACACTTGTTCTCTTTATCTTCGGCGCCTACTCATATTCAACCACACTCTTACGCTGTCTCTGTTAGGGTCCTCAATCAGTTGTTGTAATTTGTCCCCAGTGTTGCTGAACAGGCCAATGTCATCTGCAAATCGAAGGTTGCTGAGATATTCGCCATTGATCCTCATTCCTATACATCACCAGTTTAGTAGCTTGAATATTTCTTCCAAGCATGCAGTGAATAGCATTGGACAGGTTTTGTCTCCTTGCCGGACCCCTTTCTTCATAGGCAATTTTTACTCTTCTTGTGGAGAATAAAGGTAGCTGTGGAACCTTTGTAGATATTTCCCAAGATATTCACGTATGCCTCCTGTGATCCTTGATCAGGCAATGCTTCTAGGACGGCTGGTATCTCCATTGCATCAAATGTATTTTCATAATCTATGAAAGCCATATAGAGAAATGATTTCTACTCTGCAGATTTCTCGATTAGGTTATTGGGAAAATGGATGTGATTTGTTGCAGAATGTCCCTTCCTAAAGCCAGCCTGTTCTCTTGGTTTAGTGAAGTCAAGTGCTGCCCTTATTGTACTAGAAATTATCTTGGTGAATATTTTACACAATACATCTAGCAAGCTAACTGGCCTAAAATTTTTCACTTCTTTAACGACTCCCTTCTTGTGGATTATTTAAAGCTGGTATTCTTCCAGTTCTCTGGTCCACATCAAGCTGTTTGGCATTGCGTGTAAAGGGCCACAAGCTTTTCAAGCATTAGTTCTCCTCCATTTTTGATTAAAATGTCTGGGAGTCCATCTTCTCCTGCCGCTTTTCCACGGGCCATGTCTTGCAAGGCCCTTCTAACTTCATAGCTAGTTAGCGAAGGAGCTTCTGTGTCCTGTTCATTACTACTTTAAATGAAGGTAGCGTGGCTGCTCTGGGTACTGTACAGGTCAGCAAAAAATTCTTCCGCTGCTTTCATTATATTTTCTAAATTTCTGATGATATTACCCTGCTTCTCTTGACTAGTCTGATGCCAACTTTTCTTCTCACTGATTTCACGCTGCCTCCATTTTTTTACCGATTCCTCTGTCTTTCTCAAGTTATAATGTCGAATATCCCTTACTTTCTCCTTGTTGATCAGTTATGAGAGTTCCGCGAATTCTATGTAATCTCTTGAGTTGGGCACTTTCATGCTTTGTCGTTTCTTTATTAGTTCATTTGTTACATGGGAGAGCTTACCTACTGGTTGCCTTGGTGTCTTACCTCCCACTTCAATAAACGCGAAGGAAAGGGGTTAACCGTGGGGTCCGATTTTTATTAGTTCTATCATAACAAGCCAACAAATACTGACACCAAGGACAACATAGGGGAAATTACTTGTGCTTAATAAATTAAATAAAGAAAAAATTTATTAATAGAAATGAAAGTCAATGAAGAAACAACTTGCCGCAGGTGAGGGAACGATCCCACAATCTTTGCATTTCGCATGCGATGCTCTACCAATTGAGCTACCGCTGCGCCGTTTCCCCCATCCACTTTCTTGAGTATTTATGTTTCCTAGTAGAACTCAGGGAGCGTTAGCCAGCGCCGCCACTCGCAGACCTTGGCGGCGGATGTGGAACATCCGCACTGTTTTCACTGGATGAACGAACTGTCCATATAATGGTCGATGTAAGCAGCGATGACATCTCTGTCAAATTATCGCTCACAACTTGAGGCTGCCGAGAACACTTGACAGTAGCAGCTGTCAGCGTTAAAAGTTAAAATCCTTATGATTTTCAAACAACCGTTTCCTGGAGTTGGAAAATTACACTATACGCTTCTAATTGAGTTTTGCCTCAATAATAACAATATTCATAAAATTATGCAGATCCCACGCGCTGCGGGAATTGATTTAAGCGAAGTTTTCTGTGCTGGATGCTTTGATTGACTATAATTAGCGGTGATGTTGATGGCTAATGCTTAATTTCTTCAACGTTTAGTCTAACACGAGAGTGGTGAGTTGATGTTAAACGTTACCTTGCGTGTACCACTGCTGTTTGTCTGCACAGTACACACAACACACAGGGAGAGGTGTTTGCAAGAGGCGTTGTTGTGCGCCATATTTGATACCCTCAGAGAGGGTTGAGCATAGTCATTGCCTCACATGGCACATGGTATCGTGGCAAAAGTATTAAACTTCAATAGGATTATGGGGCTTTATGTACCAAAACCACAATCGGATTATGAGGCACGCCGTAGTGGCGAACTCCGGATTAATTTTAACACCGTGATGCCTTTTAACGTGTCCCAAAAGCTAAGTGCACGTGCGCCCCCGTTGAAATGTGGCTACCGAGATTGGAATCAAGTCCACGACCTCTAGCAATGCCATAGCCGCAAAGCCACCGTGGGGGGCACAGGTGTGTTGATTTGACGGTCGACCGCTTTCCTAGTGTCCCGTGGACCCTGCGGTGCGCTTTAATAATTGCGCCTCTGCTTCTGCACGCCCTGCGTAGTTTGTCCGTTTGACATATTTGCATGGTGTTTATTTTTCAGAAATAGCGGCAACGATTGTGCCGTACCTTGAACTTAAGCTCAACCAGTTTCCCCGCAACCCCCATGGTATAGTAGTGGTGTTTCCTTGCTTTCTCAGGTCACCTCCCCCCCCCCCTCCCATGTATGGGAACTACCTCTTCTCCTCCGTACTTACAGTTCTATCTACGTCCCCTCTGGACTCACACATTAGTAGAAAGGCAAGCGCTTAAGTTTCTGCAATGCTTCTGAGGGGAGTCACGGATAATTACAGCGGTCGAGAGGCTAATGTGGGGACGGCCAGGGAGCTCCAGAGCGCATTGTGCACATTCTACGTAGTGGCGTGAAAACGAGTTTCTTCCGTCACTTTTCCTCTCTGACTCATGCTTGTCATATACACGCTCTGAAGCTCCCCCCCCCCCCCTCCCCCGCACCACGGACCTAACCACACGAGAATGGAACCTCGCGTGCTTTAAGTGCGTGGCTTGGCCACGCCCGTGGAAAGGCCGAACCTGAGGGTTGAGCAGCTGCTGAGTGTTTGTACATTTAAGGCCCCTCGGTGGAGGCAACACATACTTTGTCTTCGTCTGCACGTTGATGACACTCCCGGACAGACCCAACCAGGGATAATCGGTGGCTGCTGTTGCAGTTCGTCTCTTTAATTTTTGTTTTTGTCGCTGTCACCGTATCTACTCTTTTACGCACTTCTGCATTCTAATTTTTCAGGCATCAATGGTTGACCTTGTCTGACATAAGTAATTTGGGTTATTCAATTCGGTTATAGGGGCATGAACCGCTGGCGTCATCAGAACAGAATAGTTAAAGCGCGGTTAAGTCCCCTAGTTGGTCTTCGTGGTGGGTGGCTAGCTTGCTGGCCAAATATTTTATCATCATGGCTTCAAACTTTCGTGTACTCCCTGATCACTACCTCAAGGAGGTGGTGCCATAAGTGACCGGCAAAACACGCGCCAAAGAGGGGCGAATATGCGAAGAAGTCGACGACGCCGGTCGGCGAAACCAAACTGGGGACATCTTTTGGACACATTATGCGTGAAGCGTGGCAGAAGATGGAAAGGGAGGCGAAGGCAGATGAGCTGGCATTGCGAACATGGACGAGGAGCTGGGCAGGCGCATTCCCAGCTGTACTATGGAAACGGGAAGCAGCAGCTTTGGCGACCACGCGTCGGAAAGGCGACCAGCTGGAGACGTCCGGCAACGAATTCGGATCCTGATCCCCGGTCCAGCCCCACGCTTTCGTAACCGGCCACTGCCCAGTACTAAAGAGGCAACCACCTGGCCAAGTAAGCGGCACAAGGCCCGACTGGCCAAGACCGCGTCCTGTGCCACGCTGGTCTTGCCAGAGGATCACAATCCCATCACTAGCAACAGATGTCGACACCTACGACGCCTCAGAAGCAGATATGCTGACGTCTTGCGCCACGTCAGGCCGACGTCCGACGCAACTGTTGATGGTCAGAAAGTTCGATTTCGAGTAACTAAGTGTTACTTGATTAGTTGAACTGGGCAACAGGATATAGCTCAGGTCTAGTTAGTCCTCCTTTATGTATATGGCTAGTATTCGGAGTTTTTTTTCGTGTGTGCTTGAGATAAACGTTTTTGAGATAAATGTTTTTCTTCACGTTTCTGTCTATTTCAGAACGCTGAAAGTCCTAACAAGCACGCACAAACTCATTCCACAGAAAGAAACATTCCCCAGCTACCATGTGATACATAGTAAGCGCCTAACAAATACTATACGAGTGATTTTGCCGATGCTAGTTGGAAAATGTTTGACAGGCACCATACGCCTTGCCTATAAAGTAACGAAGTTGGAAAGCGACGCCCTCCTGCTAGAGGTTTGTGACAAACAGCAACACACCAAGCTCACAAACCTTGTTGCATTCGGAGACATTCTCATTCCATTGCGCGCACACAGATCTATCAAAACTGTCCGTGGTACCATTTCCGCAAGCGATTTCCTAGAAATTGACTGAAAGTGAACTGTTAGAAGGATGCAAAGATGACAACGTTGTACATTTACAAAGAAGTTAGATAAGACGCGACGACAAGGAAATCCCAACTAAGCCATTGATTATTAAATTCAGAACCAGCAACCTGCCAGAATATATCGAAATTGGACACTGTAACATGAGCGGACGACCATACATTCGAAATCCACGCTGATGCTTCAGGTATCAGCGCTTTGGGTACGGGTCTCAAAGCTGCCTAGGGCGCCTTACTTGAACAAATGTGCGTCGAATCACCTTTCCTGGGACATCAGCGCTTCCGCTAACCATTGTCTGAACTGTGATGGATATCACGCCACTTGTTCTCAATCGTATTAAATTTATTAATAGAAATGAAAGTCAATGAAGAAACAACTTGCCGCAGGTGGGGGAACGATCCCACAATCTTTGCATTTCGCATGCGATGCTCTACCAATTGAGCTACCGCTGCGCCGTTTCCCCCATCCACTTTCTTAAGTATTTATGTTTCCTAGTAGAACTCAGGGAGCGTTAGCCAGCGCCGCCACTCGCAGACCTTGGCGGCGGATGTGGAACATCCGCACTCTTTTCACTGGATGAACGAACTGTCCATATAATGGTCGATGTAAGCAGCGATGACATCTCTGCCAAATTATCGCTCACAACTTGAGGCTGCCGAGAACACTTGACAGTAGCAGCTGTCAGCGTTAAAAGTTAAAATCCTTATGATTTTCAAACAACCGTTTCCTGGAATTGGAAAATTACACTATACGCTGCTAATTGAGTTTTGCCTCAATAATAACAATATTCATAAAATTATGCAGATCCCACGCGCTGCGGGAATTGATTTAAGCGAAGTTTTCTGTGCTGGATGCTTTGATTGACGATAATTAGCGGTGATGTTGATGGCTAATGCTTAATTTCTTCAACGTTTAGTCTAACACGAGAGTGGTGAGTTGATGTTAAACGTTACCTTGCGTGTACCACTGCTGTTTGTCTGCACAGTACACACAACACACAGGGAGAGGTGTTTGCAAGAGGCGTTGTTGAGCGCCATATTTCATACCCTCAGAGAGGGTTGAGCATAGTCATTGCCTCACATGGCACATGGTATCGTGGCAAAAGTATTAAACTTCAATAGGATTATGGGGCTTTACGTACCAAAACCACAATCGGATTATGAGGCACGCCGTAGTGGCGAACTCCGGATTAATTTTAACACCATGATGCCTTTTAACGTGTCCCAAAAGCTAAGTGCACGTGCGCCCCCGTTGAAATGTGGCTACCGAGATTGGAATCAAGTCCACGACCTCTAGCAATGCCATAGCCGCAAAGCCACCGTGGGGGGCACAGGTGTGTTGATTTGACGGTCGACCGCTTTCCTAGTGTCCCGTGGACCCTGCGGTGCGCTTTAATAATTGCGCCTCTGCTTCTGCACGCCCTGCGTAGTTTGTCCGTTTGACATATTTGCATGGTATTTATTTTTCAGAAATAGCGGCAACGATTGTGCCGTACCTTTAACTTAAGCTTAACCAGTTTCCCCGCAACCCCCGTGGTATAGTAGTGGTGTTTCCTTGCTTTCTCAGGTCACCTCCCCCCCCCCCTCCCATGTATGGGAACTACCTGTTCTCCTCCCTACTTACAGTTCTATCTACGTCCCCTCTGGACTCACACATTAGTAGAAAGGCAAGCGCTTAAGTTTCTGCAATGCTTCTGAGGGGAGTCACGGATAATTACAGCGGTCGAGAGGCTAATGTGGGGACGGCCAGGGAGCTCCAGAGCGCATTGTGCACATTCTACGTAGTGGCGTGAAAACGAGTTTCTTCCGTCACTTTTCCTCTCTGACTCATGCTTGTCATATACACGCTCTGAAGCTCCCCCTCCCCCCCCCCCACGCGGTGTGCGCGACAGCAGCAGCCACAGCAGCAGCAGCAATAGTGCGAAAGTCGAAGAGGCAAAGAAGGCTTCGCTTTAAAACATAGTAACAATTTTAAAAACCTGTGTTATAACGAACATGACTGCAGTATGCTTTCAAAATGCAACTTGCACAGTAAAAGTGCATGCTAAGGCGTTCGCGACTGCCAAGCGTTTACTTTTTTTATTATTTAATTTTTTATTTTCAAATACTGTTGGCCGTCTTGGCCGTAACAGGGTGGGTGCAGCTGGTTTGCACATAGCGTAAAGAAATGTAAACACTTTACAAACGTAAATTGGACATGAAGCAATGAACGTTGGAAATACAATGCGAAACAAACAATGAAATACAAAAATAATAGTTTGGCTGAGAAATACATGTTTCTACCATTGTGACTGATATTGGAAGCAGCATGAAAGAAAGACTATTGTATGTATTTCTAGAATAGTGTGACCATGTTTGCACGGCACCACTAAGATTAAATTTTATAAAAGGTTTTTAACGTGTTCCTCAAAGATTTCAGTGCTACTTGACTGCAAAACAGACGCCGGCAAACTGTTCCATTCCTTAATCGTTCGCGGAAAAAATGAATAAGCGTACATGTCCAGATATGCTTTTGGAATTGAGAACATGCAATGATTGCTTGATCTGACGTTTCTAGCCTGCCTGGGAGCAAGATAGGACGTGGTTTCAGTATTGAAGGGGCCTTTCCAGAACAAAAAAAGAAATTTAAGTCTAGTTAACTTCCGCCGTTGAGCCAGTGGAGGCAAATCAAGCAACCGAAGCATTTCGGAAACAGAGTCAGTACGATAATACCGAGAAAGAATGAACCTTGCAGATTTTCTCTGTATCTTCTCAATGCGGTTTATAACTCCGGATTGAAACGGATCCCAAATGACACTGGCATACTCTAACGTTGGTCTAATGTAAGTTAAATATGCAAGTAGTTTGACGGGTGTCGTTGCTAGCATTAATTTTCGGTGAAGGAACCATAACTTTTTTTCTGCAGCTCCACAAATTCTGTCTATGTGTGATTTCCAACTTACGTCTTTCGAAATTGTTAAACCTAGGTATTTTATCGTTTCAGCTTCGGTAAGAATTGTTGAGGTCATCTCATAATTACACTCAATAACATGCTTTGTTTTGTTTGTAACTCTGAGCATGACTGATTTAGATTCGTTAATTTTCATTTTACTTTTTGCGGCCAAGACTTCTACAGCTTTAAGGGCTTGACTAAGTGACGCCTGATCGCTTTGGTTATTGATTTCACGATATAATAAACAATCGTCTGCAAATAACCGGATGGTTATGTCGTTACTTATGTTATGAGCAATATCATTTATATAAACTAGAAAAAGAAGTGGTCCTAAAACGGATCCCTGTGGAACGCCTGAGGTTTTTTTTAATTGGTTAGATTTGTTACCATTTATTTCAATGTATTGTGTCCGATCTGTAAGATATGGGCGGATCCACATAACATCATAATTTATATTCATTTCCATCAGTTCTTTAATTAATTCATTATGTACAACCAGATCGAAAGCCTTCGAGTAATCTTAAAATATAGCGTCGACCTGCTTTCTATTGTTCAAGGAAGCTGAAAAATCGTTGATCGTTTCTATCAACTGTGTGACAATCGAAAGGTGCTGTCTAAACCCGTGCTGGTTGGGAAAAAAGCTTTCTTGTCTTGAAGGTAGGTGTAGATTGACTTTGAAACTATGTGTTCAAGTAGCTTGCAGCCTACACACGTGAGTGAAATTGCCCGACAGTTTCCAATATGTTGCCTTTCACCAGACTTGTGAACCTGAACCACTTTTGCGACCAGCCAGTCATCTGGGACCCGTTTTTGTTTCAGCGAAGAAATAAAAATGATCTCTAGATAGTGAGCTACCCATTCCGCATATCTGCGCAGAAAGGCATTTGGTATGCCGTCTGGACCTACAGATTTCTTATCGTTAATTTTAAGCAAAAGAGCTACAATTCCTTCATGCGAAACCTGAACATTAGGCATTGGTGATGTGTACGGGGATTCTAGAGACTGGGGAGAAAGACCTTCTGCAGAAGGGTCAGTAAAGACAGATTGAAAAAAATCATTAAAACATACTGCCATACGCGAGTTGTCCGACACAAGTTCGTCATTAGCGACAATGACACTTGGACCTTCGTTATTATGCGACAAATGGCGCCAAAAACGGTGCGGATCGTGCTTCATAAAATTAGTTAATGTCACGTCATAGTAATTTGTTTTAGCAGCAGCCATATTTGTGCGCAATATAGAGCTTAGCGCCGAAATTTTATTATGATCTTTGTTTGACTTCTGTCTCTCATGGTTAATTTTCCGCTTTAAATGTATAATTTCGCGGGTTATCCACGGGTTCCGTTTATTTATTTTCTTCTTCCGAGTTGCCACAAATCTGTTTACGCAGTAAAAAACAATATCTTTAAACGCAATCCACGTCGCATTGACGTCATCCGTAGAAGTTAATTCATCAAAACACAGCGAAAGATGATCAATAATGCTTGTGTCATCGGCTCTATCGAAGCAAAGAACATGCGTAGTACTACCAGCCTTCGGGTATACAGCGGTACACTTTATCTCCACATAAACTAGCTTATGATCCCAGAGGCCGGTTTCAACCGATACGTCGTAGTCTAATACAGATCTTGATTTCCCAACTACGCGTGTGCACTCATGAACTACCTGTTGAAAATCCTTACTGTAAATCCTTACTGAAAGCTATTTCTAGAAGTAGTTCACAATGGGCATCTTCGCGAGGCTGAGCGCTAAGCGTGGACCAATCAATCCCAGGTAAGTTGAAATCACCAGCAATGATTATGCGACAGCTGCGCTTGTTAAGGCTTTCTAAGTAAAGCTGCATATCTTCAAGATAGGAAATGGGTGATTTAGGCGGTCTATAAACAGTTGCAAGAATTATCCTTGTTTTATCTACCTTAATTTCACACCAGATGCTCTCATGTGTTGGAATGAAAGTAATTTGCACACAGTCAATATCGGCCTTGAATACAATAGCAAGTCCGCCCCCACGAGCATCGCGGTCTCTTCGTATGATTTTGTAATTAGGTGGTACGAGCTCTTGGTCTTGTATTTCGGGCCGCAGCCATGTTTCGGTTATTGCAAGCACATGGGGATCGTAATTAGTCACGATATATTCTAAGTCTCCAATTTTGTTTACTAAACTTCTAGTGTTCAAATTGATCAAGCGGAAGGCATTCTAATCACATTTTGTGTTCCGTCAGTCACCCGTACCATCAGTAGGGCGTCTGTTAGGATATGGAACCTTCACACGGCTGCGCTTTGATTGGTCCCACGTGTACACGTCAGAGTCCACATGTAGTTTGTCGTAATTCAAGCGCACGCGATGCCCGTCCTCCCTTTCTTGTTTCGCGGAATCCCAGAGCATTTTACGCTTCGCCAGCGTTTCTTTCGAAAAATCCTCAGAAATGGAGACGCCGCTGCCCTTCAGCTTTCTGCATCGTTTGTAAATTTTAGCTTTTTCCCTAGAGTCATACAACCTGAGAATTACAGGTCGAGGCCGGGCGCTCTTTTTTCCTATCCGATGTGTTCGTTCCACGGTACTCAAGTTGACGCCAAGTTTTTCTTCGAATACACCTTCTAACACTTTCGTTTCAAGGTCAGTTACGGATTCCTTCATGCCTTCTGCTATTCTAAATACCACTAGGTTATTCCGCCTATTTCTGCCCTTAAAGCTGTCCATTCTTTCCTGCTGCTGTCGAAGTGTACTCTCTAACTTTTTCACTGTTTTAGACAGTTGAGCAATTGTACTCGCCTGTTCTTTAAATATTTTAAGGCTGTTTTCAACCACCTTCAGCCGCTTGCTCAAGCTGTCTAGATCTGATTGTATTGCCTTTTGGCCATCGCACAATGCCTTCAACATCACCTTCGTTTCTGGCTCAGGGTTCATTTCTACGTCACCAGATAGCAACAGACATAAAGATGCAAAGCCGGAAAAAATCACTTCTGGGCAGGGCAGCACAACAGCAAAACGATTATCATTCTTGTAGCCATAAAAATTGCAATAACTAACCTGTTCAAGCAACAGAAGGTGGTTAGACGACATTGCATACGCTGTGCCGCCGTGCCCATTGAAGCCGTAGTTGGACAGTGGCCGATTTATAGTGCCGGACGTGATTCCCGTCTCTTGCCGGTGATCTCCGTGTCCGAGAGTAAAGTTGATAGGACGGTCCAGTTGAATGCCGGTACTGTCCAAAGGTCCGATGGCGCACTGGTTCTACGCATGCAGCTGGTATGATGCGGCGATCAACATCACCTGTTCAAGCAACAGAAGGCGGTTAGACGTCATTGCATACGCTGTGCCGCCGTGCCCATTGAAGCCGTAGTTGGACAGTGGCCGATTTATAGTGCCGGACGTGATTCCCGTCTCTTGCCGGTGATCTCCGTGTCCGAGAGTAAAGTTGATAGGACGGTCCAGTTGAATGCCGGTACTGTCCAAAGGTCCGATGGCGCACTGCTTCCACGCATGCAGCTGGTATGATGCGGCGATCAGCATCACCTGTTCAAGCAACGGAAGGTGGTTAGACGACATTGCATACGCTGTGCCGCCGTGCCCAGCGCTAGAGCGCTAGAGCAAGCCCTCAAATGCCTTAGAGAGACTACATCACGACGGCGTACTAGCTATTTAAATGGCCGAAACAACAAGTGAAATAAATCGGGGTCTTCTGCGCAGTAGAAGCACGCTCTAGAAAAGCAACAAATCATAATTGCCTCTCGCTTCCAAAGTGGTGCATCAGTCACGACTGTTCCACCACTTTTGTCACTTTTGCAGCGCTGAATTCCTAGCCATCGACACAGTAATTTGAGGTGGCTCAGTAAACGGTAACGCATCAGCCTCAAGCGCTTCAGCAACGTTTTCCTAAGAAAACACGGGGTCAGTGCGTGACGTTTCCTGCCACCCTGAGGACTTTATTGCAGCGACTGATGGTCAACGGCGCCGCATGGAGCAGGGATACAATTTGAAAACGCGTTTCTCGCCTAAAACTAAAATTATCTCAGCAACCTTCGGTTTGCCGATGACATTGTTCTTTCCAGCAAAAATGCAGATGAGTTACAACAAATGATTGTGGGCCTTAACAGAGAGAGTGTAAGAGTGGGGTCGAGGATTAATATTCAGAAGACAAATATAACGATGGATAGCCGCGCAAGGGAACAAGAGTTCAAGATCGCCAGTCAGACTCTAGAGTCTGTGAAGAAGTACGTTTACCTAGGTCAGTTAATCACAGGGAACCGTGATCATGAGGCGGCAATTCGTCGCAGCTCCTGACTTGAAGCTAACCATTATCATTGAAAAGGAAGGTGAACAATCAGTGCATTTTACCAGTGCTGACATATGCGGCAGAGACTTGGAGACTGACAAAGAAGCTTCAGAACAAGTGAAGGACCGCGCAAAGATTGGTGGAACTAAGATTGTTAGGCATAACGTGAAGAGACAGAAAGAGAGCGATTTGAATCAGACAGCAAACGAGTATAGACGACATTCTAACTGACATCAAGACAAACAAATGGAGCTCGGTAGTTGTAATGGCGGGCTAGAAAACCATTGGACCATTAGGGTTACAGAATGGTTACCAAGAGAAGGGAAACGCAGTCGAGGACGGCAGAAGACTAGGTGGAGAGATGAAATTAGGAAATTCGCGGGCGCTAGGTGGAATCGGTTGGTGCAGGACAGGGGCAAGTGAAGATTGCAGGAAGAGGCCTTCGTCCTGCAGTAGGCATAAAACATGATGATGATGATGATGTACATCCCGATTAAGCTTCCCGAAACAAATTGGTGGGTGCCTACTATGAAGGATTTAACTTTTCATAAATTTGGTGGACCACCTAAATGCGGAACTTTGAGCTGAAAAAGGGACATACATGCAACTTTGCCAACTTTAGGATCATTTTTGAAAATACATCATGAATGCTGCATGCCAAAACATTTTATCGCATTAGTTGAACAGTGAACTGACAGGAATAGCTAACAAAAACACTACTGATAAATCTAGAGTTTTTATAAAAATTTCGAAAATGCTCGAAGCTGACTTTTGTGCCCGCATTATTATTACCTTATTTACTCGTGTAAAGACCACGTATTTATTTCGGATTTTTCAACGACCCACTTTCCTTAGTAAGGCAAACATAAATTGAGAGAAGAATATTGGGCAACAAAAAAGCGCGACGGATCTCAGCATTTTGTGAGGGTTTTTATGGGTTCTTTTTGGGGCATTGCGGAGCCACATGTTGCTTTTAAACTTTGATAACGTATTAGAATTAAAATACGTAGAAAGCACCGCTTATTAACAAGTGTTCATTAGAGATGGCTATTATGGTAGTCGACCTAGAGATCTCAAGCGTAGCTAGATTCAGCTGCGCTTGTGATCTTATCCATGGTATAATCGTTTTCTTTGCACAATTACGCCTGCTCTTATATACCAGCTTCGGCACAGTCACCACCAATCCCTCTTAAACGAAAGGCAAACTGCCCGTGCGCTGTTTTTCTGTGCTCATTTTAATACGTGCAGTGCTAGTGCTTCGAGATATTGAACTGAAGAAGTTTATGCTGCCTCCAACACGCCTTAAATTGCATGGTCAGTTTGCGTTGGGACGCAAAACTGCATCCCAATGCAAACAGACGCATTACTACACATACTATACCATTGGTTAAACCGAAATAACAACGCCTATAGGCAGCCTCTGTGCTGAAGTAACAAATGCAACTAACCGCACACGCTGATGGCCGCGCCATTCGATGGTGACAGCCATAGCAGCCAAAGGAGGACAACCCACGCTTTCCTTATCATCGTTTACAGAAGATCTAAAGCACCGTTCACAGCCTCTATGGAACCACGTCCGTACTGGCAGCGATGCTCCTGGTGAGGGACAAAAACTGCTCGTTCTTGGGGCGGGGAGCATACCTCTCACAAAGCGCGGCGCGGTGTTTTCGAAGGTTATTCGCTTTTTCTTGTGTGCTGCTGTGACCTCTAATTGGTAGCTGTATTTCAATCAGGCTGATCAAAAGACAAGGCAATCTTGCTATGCATTTTTTAGACGCCGTGTGTTCGCAGCTGCGCTCTAAAAGGTCTGCGCACAACCGGGATACGCAAGGAAGCACGGCGGCAGTTGGTGCTTCAAGGACACGAACCTGGCTCCTAGGAATTTATATTTGAACAGCTCAAATCAATTAACACGGTTTAGTCATGAGGCCGCGGTCACGGCGCCGATTGCGGCCCCCACATTCAGCTATAAAGAATCTTGGCTATTCCGCGCACTGCAAGCTTTCAAAACTGCGCAATGCTATGAAACATCTAAAACGCCTGCAATGTTCTACTAATCACGAAACCTCATTTACTGCGCGCAGCTCAGATGTAGTGTACGAAATACCTTTAGGCTATGGAAAGGCATACAGTGGACAAACTGGGCATTGTTTCAGTGACAGAGCAAGACAACGCAAGAAACAGTGTAAAAGACAGGTACGCTAGCCATCTAGACGCTCATTGTAATAAATGCGCAAGCACTTCACTGTTTAATATCACCAAGTTCCTGAAATATGGAAAAAACAAAAGAACAAAAATGAGACTGTCTAGCTGCTTGGGCTGCTAAGCACCCGGTAGCGGGATTGAATCGCGGCCACGGCAGCCGCATATCGATAGAGGCGAAATGCGAAAGCACCCCTGTACCGAGATTTAGGTGCACGTTAAAGAAACCCAGGCACGTAAAGCCCCATATTTTCATTTTCTTTTACATTGTAGAGGCATATCGCAGTGTTAAAGCAGAAAATGAGTCCGTTATCGTGGCGTCACTTGGACTATTAAAGTCAGAGTTGATATTTCTGTATAAACACATCCACTTCTAGGGACCCTGTGCCCAAGTACGCCGATGCTGGTGGTTTTTGTGCTTGCGACCGCTTGTAAATGGCTGATGCTTGCCGAATAAACTTGACTTGGGAGTCAGCGCTCGTCCGGTCGTAGTCGTTTTTTGCTCATGTCGACGTCCCTTCGCGTTTCTTCCTGTAATATATTGTTTATATATGGTCATATGGCTGGCGTTATCTGCTGTATAGTCATTGCACTCTTCACCGATTGTCCGCGCGCTGCTCATTGTTGTGGTTGCCAGGTGTCCTCAAGCTCTCCTAAACAGCTTTCTTCCTGGTCACCCACAGCATTGCCTTTGTTGGTGTTTGCAGCAAATACATTCAAACGTTCAAACTGGGCTTGTTTCCGCGTTCGCTGTACCATCCATGCATAATAGGAGGCGAAACAACCTACAACATTTGGCGAATAAAACGTGCCCTACGGAGCAGCCGAAAGGAAGCCCGCCGGCTGCAGAAATGTTGCGCACTGGCAAATGGAAATGGCTTGGGCTGCACAAAAGCTAAGCCGTAGTAAGAAGTACACAGAAACTGCGCTTAGGAAATTTTAAGGGACATTGCAGTTAACGGTTCCACGGCGGTAATTGAGTCGTTGAAATTGGGTCACAGATTTAGGCTACACTAGTGTGACAGTAATATTTCTATCAATGGTAGCACCGCCCCTGATGCTACGACGACCAAACGTGCTCAGCCTCACTAGGTGAGGTAAGACAACGAAGTGAGGCATAACCGATCCATACGGGCCAAGTGGAGAGAACTCATTTAGACCATATGCGTGATAAGTTTGAGGTCTCAGGTTTTGAAGCGCACCGCCAGGCAGCCTCTCGATCTCAGATCTTCGTGGGGAGCCTACATCTAACTGACATCAGCCATAAATGCCTGTTGGTGAAATGGCTCATAAAAGCGCATAGTTGGCATACTCTTATGCAAGCCAAGCAGGGTGTTGAGACGGATGACGGTTTCAGGAGTGTTTGCCTGTTGTTCCCGTTCGCCTGCTAAGAATCTCTGTACAATATGCGCATCGGTGTAGTACACGATGTATATTCTCCAGTGCACCTGGCGATGAAACGCAGCTGTCTAAGGGGGTCACCAGCACTTCGTGGATTACGCATGCATAAAGCAAATATTTGAAATAAGCAGCTCACCCTAGGGGTTGCGGAAATATCGGGTGGTGCATTGTTTCCCCGTTTGACTCCCCCTTTAAAAAGCGCACTTGCTGCTAGCAGCAAGAGAAAAAAAAAGTTGGCAGCTGGGCTTGTCACTTCGGGAGCACTGAGGACGACTTGACCTTCAGATTTAGTCAATGGGCCTGTAAGCGAAGCAATGTGCCGCGCTTCGACAATTGGAATGGCATGGCAGGCAATAGTACTTGTAAAAATGCTCATGGGATGAGCTAGTGGTTTATTTGTCATTGTAGCAAACCGACGGTAAGAGACGCATGGTGGCCTCTATTTTATTTATTTATACAATACTGCAGGCCTAAATAAGGGCCCAAGCAGGAGGGGCAGAATACATAAATATTTACATATGTACATATATATATATACATACACACGCACACATGAAAAAGAAATCCAAAAGCAATGCAATATATGTAAATATCAGAAGAAGATAGCAGAAGAAAACTAAAATGACAGCGATGACTAATAAGATTAAGAGAAGGTACACTGAAGGAAGACAACCCGATAAATATTAGAACAGTATCACACGCGTGTATGAGCACTTGCAACCACTATCGAGAGAGGAAAAAGAAGAAGAAGAAGAAAAAACTCCAGTAGTTGAACGAGCGACCATTGCAAAATACTGAAAATAATAGAACAAGGAAGATCAGGAAAGTATCAAACAAAATTCACGTGGAAAAAAAAGAAAAGGGAAACAGTAACAAGGCTTGCCGGCATGGCAATACCCCTAGTATTAAGGACACATGCGTTCAATAGAATCGGTGTTTATCAATTGTGATAATGCCAGGCTGTTGCAATCCGTTACAGTGCGCGGGAACAAGGAAAACGTAGAGCTTAGTTTGGGTGTTATAAGGTGTTAAAGAATCAGCGTGACGATGCCGTGTTCGGCGCGCTGTAAGTGGTTTAGCATAAGCCTGTGGGTCGACAGACAAACAGTTGTTTTTAAGCAAGAAAAGAAACTTCAGTCGTAGTTTCCTGCGTAGTTGTAGCGTTTGAATATTATGGTGATTCATTAGGCTAGTAGGAGAGTCACTCAGTCCATATTTAGACAAAATAAACCTGACAGCTTTACGTTGGACCATCAATAAAGCGTTAATGTTAATTTTCTTATAGGGATCGCACACAATGCATGCATATTCTAGTTTCAAACGGATGAGTGAAGTGTAAGCTAGTAATCTAGTACCAGAAGGAGCGTGCTTTAGTTTGTGCCTGAGGGGACAAAGCTTCCTGAAAGACGAGTTACATACGTTAGAAATGTGGCTATTCCAGCTGAGGTCACTGGTTATTGTGATTCCAAGATATTTATACTGGCTGAATTTGGTCAGCGGTTCAGAGTCGAGGTTATAGACAAACGACATTTTATTTAATAATTTTTTTGGTTATGGACATGTAAACAGTCTTTTCTCTGTTCAATTCCATGCCCCACGGACTGCACCAGGAAAGAATGTTTTGAAGGTAAGAGTTAAGCATTACTTTATCTCCGTGGCAAGTAACCTAGTTAAACAACACACAATCATCAGCAAATAGTCTAACTTCAACAGGATGAGAAATTTCGTTAGTGATGTCGTTTATGTATTTTAGAAATAGTAACGGTCCTAGCACGCTACCTTGAGGTACTCCAGAGGTTGCTGAAAGTTCGTTAGAAGAGTAATTACCAATGGAAAGAAACTACTTGCGATTAGAAAGATAAGCCGCCACCCAGTCAATAATATAGGCAGGAAGGTCTATCGACTGTAGTTTTTATATAAGTTTATTGTGAGGAACAAGGTGAAACGCTTTCTTAAAGTCTAAAAATATTACGTCAATTTGGCTTGACTTGTCAAGAGCACTTGCGAAGTTGTGAATAATTGTGGTTAATTGTGCTACAGTAGAGAAACCCTTCCAGAAACCATGCTAATGAGGGGACAGTACGTTGTTGTCACTTAGGAATTTGGTTATTTCATTAGCTATAATATGTTCGATAACTTGCAACATGGTGAAGTTAATGAAATCGGACGATAACTAGTTACTATGGTGTTGTCACCTTTTTTCGGTATGGGAACGATACGTGCAGTTAGCCAGTCTGTAGGAAGATTAGCCGAAGATAACGAGGAACGGAAAATAACAACAAGAAAAGGAGCTAACGCTTCAGCATATCTGCGCAAAAAAGCGTTCAGTATGTTGTTTGGTCCTGTAGATGATTTAGTTTTGAGGTTCAGCAGCATCTACACAACACCAGGTTGCGAAACAATATCAGAGGTCGAGTTACATGACATGCGGTTAAGGTTTATAACACCATCGAAATTTGAAAAAAAAAAACACTCTGAAAAGAATTATTGAAGTGCTCCGCGATACGTTGTTTTTCGACAATGACATGGCCCTCTGTGAACAATTCGGTCAATTTGTTTGGTTTTTGCGCTTAGAAAAGCCCAAAATTTTTGGGGTGCCATTTGAATAAAATTTGGCAATGTATGGTGAAAATACCAGCGCTTAGCTTGCCGTACTTCTTGGTTGAGCTTATTTTAGATTTCGTGAATTGAAACACGTGAGGCACATCGTCGTCTCAAGCGCTTAACTTTTCTTTTAAGGTGCAAGATGTTTCTCGCTATCCAGGGAGTAGTCTTGGAAGTTTTTTTTAGTTTTATTAGGAATAAAGTTGCTAAGACCATGAGTGATGATTTCTTTATATTTATCCCAAAGCACAGTAGCATTGTTAGTGTGAAAGTTATCAAGGCATTCTTCAAGATAATCCAAGACACTTTCATCTCTGGCACGAGAAAAATCTTTAACAGTGGTTGTTTTAATTTTTTTGGTCTTAAGCACATCCAAAGAAGAAGAGAAATATACCAGACTGTGATCAGAAATTCCAGGCTCCACCGAAACAAAAAAGTTTTCTAACGAACGACTTACAAAAACGAGGTCAAGTATGGTTGCTGACGTACCGTAGGTGCGCGTTGGCTGTCTCACAACCTGTTGTAGATTGTGAGACAGAATGATGTCATGCAAGTAACCTAGGTGTGAATTTATCCTGGTGCACAAAAACTCGTTCTCCCAATCAATATCTGGTAGGTTAAAGTCGCCTATAAGCAGTGTTCTATCGCTTGTGAATGAAACCATGTGTTCAAAAAGATCACGAAAGAATTCAGGGGGCGAGTCAGGTGCTCGATAAACTGCTAATAGCAAGAATGATCTATCCCAGCAAGTAAGCTTTATTGTAACAGATTCCAAGTTACCGGCCTGACATAGCAGAGTAGCGGATATAGTTTCTTTTACCAAAACCACCACCCCGCCCCCTCTAGTACACCTGTCACGGCGATATGCTCGACAACATGGAGGAAACACAACAGCATCTTTAATATTGTCATGCAACGATGTTTCTGTTATAGCAACCACATGGGGATTGTAACCCATGATAGTTGTCTCAAGGCTTTCTGATTTATTAACGACACTGCGGGCGTTGAAGTTTAAAATTCTGAGTTCTTTAGCGCCAGGGGAAGTGTAAGCGGAGGCAAGTCAGTCATTTTTCTAAGTATTTACATGGCCGTCAATTTTGATCATCAAGTTCTTACTGTCATCCCATGCGGAAAGCTAATTATTAACACGCATCTTATCATTAATTAAGCGAACTTTCTTACCTTGTTCTCTTTCAATTTTACCACTGTCCCTCAAGAGTTTACATTTTTTTAGTGTGCTGCGCGAGTAATCGTTTTGAATCGATATTCAACTACCTTTTAATTTGTACGCACTTTTTAGGACAAGCTGTTTTTCGGTAAAATCCTGAAAGTAAATGATGACTGGTCTCTTGTTGCCTTTGCTACCTAGACGATGAATTCGGCCGACGTATTTGCAAGGAGCAGCAAGCTTTGCAGAGAACACCTCATCAAGAATTTTATATTTAAGAATAGGCTCAGTTTCGCCGGCATCCTCCGGAACGCCAAAGACTACCAGATTCGATCTCCTGCTCCTATCCTCCAGATCAGTCAACTTTGTCGGCAGTGATCTCACTGTACGCTCAAGGTCATCTACACGCGAGGCTCGTTTTTCTAATTCAATGAATCCGGCTTCCCAATCAGCTATAACGTTTTCCACCTTATTCTGTTGCTCCCTAAGCGCAGTCACTTCCGCTGCCAACTTGTTCCGAGTTGAGAGCAACTCTTTCAGCATGGATTCGATAGAGGCCCAGCTGCCGTCAGTGGGGCCGGGATTTAACTCAATGTCGCCGCACATCACCAGCAAGCACACGCAATACACATCATGGACAATAGAAGCACACCGTAGGGGGCACGGCAAGACCAAAAGACCGCGACAATCACTTCTCATCGTACTATAGCAGTTAGTAACCTGCACGAGGTAGCAGAACGGTTAAAGCCACATGCTTGTCGATGGTCCGCCGTGCCCACTGGAAGTTTACGTCTGGAGCTGCTCCTTTATACACCGACGCGTCGACGTCACGTGAAGAATAGGTGGCGCCTCAAGTGACGCGTCCCAAAAAAGCGAAGGATTGGCCTCATGGAAGCAGTGACGTGACATTGGTGTTGTAGTTGTGGTCCAAGAGCACGCGAGAGCACGTGGCGAAATTTGGTAGATAGGGAAAGTCGATATGCATTTCTTGAAAACTGGTCAGGCTGCAGCAGTTGTAGTATCGTTGATGCGGTCAGGCCATGAGCAAGCACCTGCACGAGGTAGCAGAACGGCTTAAGCCACATGCGTGTCGATGGTCTGCCATGCCCACCTCGGATAACGTGAGAGTGAGGGTGTAGAATGTTATGGGCGAGGGCGGGCAAAATTTTCATCGTGATGGTGAGGACGTGGCTTAGGCCGTGAAGGTGAGGGAACTAGGAGACCCGAAAATAATGGCATTTGCCCACTTGGGATTCCGACTGCTATAATACAGTTGATGCAGTCCTCGCAGCGCACATAACTGGCACTGTTCACAGACTGCGTCACTGCTCAAGTGGTACTTGGTTCTCAACCAGTTTTAATTGTCCACAAACTGCATGTCAGAAGTGCGCTTTCTAGAACATAACATGAGTAGCTCGCACATTTTGGAAACATCAACGTTGAAGTTGCTGCCAATGACCAACAGTGTTACTTATAGCCAGCGTTCCCTTCGCGAATGTATGAGAGGTGCCAACATTGGAAGGAGCTCTTTAGATAAATATTGAGAAGCACTGTCCAGCCATGGCTTCCGCTTATCTTTATCAGACCAACATGGGCGCAGTGCACAATGCCGCGCGCAAGAGTTTGTACTCCAATTTTTTTTTTAATCCAATGTGCGGTCTTCATTGAACCATGACGTGCAAGAGGGACAAGGACACTGTATAAGTGTACAGGTATTTTGCAAGTAAAGAAAGCCATGGGAGTTATGCAAAGGGGGAAGGCAGCTGGGAAGGATCAGGTAACAGCAGATTTGTTGAAGGGTGGTGGGCCGATTATTCTAGAAAAGCTGGCCACCTTGTATACGCAATGCCTCATGAATTAGAGCGTACTGGAATCTTGGAAGAATGCTAACATAATCCTAATTCATAAGAAAGGGGACGCCAAAGACTTGAAAAATTATAGACTGATCAGCCTACTGTCCGTTGCCTAAAACGTATTTACTAAGGTAATCGCAAATAGAATAAGGAACACCTTAGACTTCTGTCAACCAAAGGACCACACAGGATTTCATAAAGGCTACTCAACAATAGACCATATTCACACTATCAATCAGGTGATAGAGAAATATGCGGAATATAACCAACCCTTACATATAGCTTTCATTGATAACGAGAAAGCGTTTGATTCAGTCGAAACCTCAGCAGTCATGGAGGCATTACGGAATCAGGGTGCAGACGAGCCGTATGTGAAAATACTGAAAGATATCTATAGTGGCTCCACAGTCACCGTAGTCCTCCATAAAGAAAGCAACAAAATACCAATAAAGAAAGGCGTCAGGTAGGGAGATACGATCTCTACAATGCTATTCACAGTGTGTTTACAGGAGGTTTTCAGAGACCTGGATTGGGAAGAATTGGGGATAAGAGTTAATGGAGATTACCATAGCCACTTGGGATTCGCTGATGATATTGCCTTGCTTAGTAACTCAGGGGACCAACTGAAATAGTTGCTCACTGACCTGGAGAGGCAAAGCAGAAGGGTGGAACTAAAAATTATTCTGCAGAAAACTAAAGTAATGTTTAACAGTCGCGAAAGAGACAACAGTTTACGATACGTAGCGAGGCACCGGAAGTGGTAAGGGAATGCATCTACTTAGGACAGGTAGTGACCACGGATCCGGATCATGAGACTGAAATAATCAGAAGAATAAGAATGGGCTGGAGTGCGTTTGGCAGGCATTCTCAAATCATGAACAGCAGGTTGCCACTATCCCTCAAGAGAAAAGTGTACAATAGCAGTGTCTTACCAGTACTCACCAACGGGGCAAAACCCTGGAGGCTTACGAAAAGGGTTCTACTTAAATTGAGGACGACGCAATGAGCTATGGAAAGAAGAATGATAGGTGCAACGTTGGGGGATAAGAAAAGAGCAGATTAGGTGAGGGAACAAACGCGAGTTAATGACATCTTAGTTGAAATCAAGAAAAAGAAATGGGCAGGGGCAGGACATGTAATGAGAAGGGAAGATAACCGATGGTCATTAAATGTTACGGACTGGATTCCTAGGGAAGGGAAGTGTAGCAGGAGGTGGCAGAAAGTTAGGTGGACGGATGAGATTAAGAAGTTTGCAGGGACAACACGGCCACAATTAGTACATGACCGGGTAGCTGGAGAAGTTTGGGAGAGGTCTTTGCCCTGCAGTGGGCGTAACTAGGCTAATGATGATGATGATGATTATGATGGTGATTTTTCAAGTGCAGGATTTAAAGCACAGTTATGTCCAAAATCAAGAGCCACCACCCTGGGGCCTCTGACTTCTCGTAGAAAAGACTGTCTCGTTCTGTCGCGCACACTAATAGGCAGTTTTAGTATACCGTTCGTTGCCTTACGTACGTGAAATGTAAGCAACTTTGTTGGAGGTTACGGTGCTTGTCCTTTCGATTACTTTAGTTTATGATACGGAAATATAAACGTAAAGAAAACGTTGTAGAACAGGGAGCCGTCTGGCGCCTCGTGCCAAACGTATCCGAGACAAGACGGTCTATTCACAACCATCCTGCTGTGCTAGGTGGACGCGTTTTGTGAGGCGTACGAGCGCCGGAATCGCCGAACGATATGAGGGAATGGACACGCTATGCGCTCATAACTAACCTTTCACGCGAGTTTAGAGAAAGCGATAGCTCATTAGAATAGTTACTGGCGATCAACGCGAGTGAGAGCGGAGCCATCACGATAATTCACGCTGAAGCGGGAGCTATTGGTGCCACCATGTTCGACGACGCTATTTCTGAGCTTCCGTACACATTAGGGGCGTTAAAACTCGCCAAGTAACGTACGTTATCGTAGCGCACGTAAACCGCAGAAACCCAATAACGTTTTCTTTCACGTTTACGTTTTACGTTTCTTTTTGTAAATATTTTACGTTCGGTTACAAATGCTAAACTAAAACTCTATTATTCCTGCAACGTGAATCCATTGACGCAACAGCCTCTATGTCGGCCTTAATGAATCACCGTAACATAGTAAGTGTATCAGAATGGGCTATCGCGCATGTGCGCCGATATCATTTGCCACTTCTTTCCCTGGCTCTCCTTTCCCTCGGTGCCTACGCAAGTACATAGGCGTATGAATAAACGACCAGTTGGTCTTTCTTTGTTCAGCAACAAGTCGCCTTGGTCCATTACTTCAAACGCGATACATGGTGTCAGAAGTGTTTGTCGCGGCAGCAGAATGGACGCCGTCAAGCCCCCGGAGCCGTTGCAGCTTTCTGGAAACTTGAGGAGAAACTGCAGCTACTGTTTAAGCACAAGTTGTAACTCTACATCCCAGCGACGTCGTCAGACAAGCCAAGGAAGGAAGCTGTAAAAGCGGCAATACTTCTCAGCACCGCAGGTGACGATGCCTTGGACGTGTACAACAACTTCGTGTTTGCCGAAGGTGAGGACAAAGAAGATTATCAAACTTTGGTCAGGAAGTTTGAAGAGTACTGTCTCCCCGAAGGAAATTACGTTTATGAAAGGCACGTTTTCCGCCTTCGAGTGCAGGACGAGGCAGAACCATTTGAAAGCTTTTTGCGGGATCTGAAGAAGCAAGCGAAACTCTGCAACTTTGGAGAGCTTGAACCATCCATGATAAGGGACCAAGTGGTCTTTGGCATCAACGATAAAAAGCTCAGGCAAAGGTTACTTGGCGAAAAGGACCTTAGGTTGCAGAAAGCTGAGGAAATGTGCAAAGCAGCCAAGTTTCTGCGCAGCAAAATGCATCATGGTCGAAGGAAAGGCTGCAAGTAGAGTACACGAGGGAAACTGAACGAGACAGCAAAAAACAATATCGATGCAGTGAATGCGGAAGAACTCGTGTGCCAGAAGAATGTCCGGCTCGCGGAAAGTTTTGCAACCCATGCAACAAAAAGAACCACTTCGCGGCATACTGCAGAAGACGCCAGATAAACCAAGTCGACGAAGCACAAAAGGCCGACGATAACTTCGATATCTTGAATATCGGCGTGTGCGGCATACCTGATGGCGCGGCAGCAGATTGGACAGTTCGCGGCAAGATAGCCGGCCAAGTACTGCGATTTAAAGTAGACACTGGCTCGCAAGCCAAACTACTACCTCTGTCTGTGTTCAAGCGTGCCAATCGAGCAATGGAGCCAAGAAAAAGCACAGCAGTTTTAATGGCATATAACGGAAGCATTATCAAGCATGTGGGAGTCTCAACAGAAGTCCTGAGCATAAACGGCCAAGAACGTGACGTTACATTTTTTATTGTGAAGAAAGGTCGCCATGCCATCATTGGTCTCAAAGCATGCCGGGAATTCGGACTGATTCAAACAGTGAATGCAGTAGACTCGAGTGAAGAAGGCGCTCTCCAGCTGGCTTTTCCCCACCTATTTCGCGGAACCGGCTGCGTAAAGCGACTGTACAGTCGAGCGCGATTTGAAGGTTATCGCGCGAGCGTCAACCAGCCCAGCACTCCAGGCACCTGGCGGCCGGTTTCGGGACAGGAAAAATCATGATTTCGCACTCTTCTCTCCCTCGTTCGCTGTTACATACAACAACCATCACCCCGCGACAAACTCACCGCCCTTTCTCTTTATTCTACGCTTTCCATTAGTTGCGATAAAGTGTAGACTTGGTTACCTCGTATCTTCGCGGGCAGCTAATGTTCTTGGTCACCCATTCTTCCTGGCTCAGCAGCAATGACGTTACATAGGCTAGATACAGCTTCGTAACGTCCAATTTCAGATAATACCGAAGAATACGTCGTGCGCACTGCGATCACTGCCTGTTCGCAGAACCAAAAAAAAAGAAAAAGAAAGAAACTGATAGCCCAGCAGGGAGTGACGGCTGCTGAAGGAACAGCAAAAAGAGTGAGGGAAGCAGGCTTGATACCTCCCTCGCCTCGGCAGAGAATTTTGGGCCATGGCGCTGTTCGCGTTCCCGGTCGACGCTCGCGCGTTAACCTTCAAATCGCGCTCGACTGTACAAGATGGTACTGCGACGGGATGCCGTTCCAGTGGTGCAGCCTGCCCGAAGGGTACCGTTGGCGATGAAGGAACCGCTTCGCGAAGAACTGAACCGCATGGAAGGGGCCTCTATCATTGGGAAAGTGGACGAGCCTACCGACTGGGTAAGCCCTTTAGTTGCAGTAAGAAAAAAGGACGGCCGGCTTCGCATATGTTTGGATCCAAGGGCCATAAAGAAAAGCATAATGCGGGAACATTACCCGATGCCATCCCGGGAAGACATTGAAAGCGAAAGATCGAGCGCAAAGTACTTTTCTCGGCTTGACGCAAACGTGGCTTCCATCAGATACCATTGGACGATGCTACGTCACGCGTGTGCACTTTCGCAACGCCCTTTGGGCGCTACAGGTTTTTAAGGCTGCCGTTTGGAATCTCTTCAGCGAGCGAGGTCTTCCAGAAGACATTAACAGAAATATTCGAAGGCCTGACAGGAGTACGCGTATACAATGACGACATTCTGGTCTGGGGTGACTCGACAGAGCAGCATAATGAAAGGCTTCGAGCCAAAGCGAGCAGAGCAAGCTGCGCTGACGTTTAATGAAAAATAATGTGTATTTTGCGTGACACAGGTGACATTTCTTGGTGACGTGATCAGCAAAAATGGTGTCCATCCCAGCCCAGACTTAATTGAGAGCATACACGCCATACCACCTCCGAAGGATAAGCAGGCGGTTCGAAGAATGTTGGGCGTCATGAATTACTTTCGCAAATTTGTACCCTCACTCAGTGAAAAGACGTCATTACTTCGTGGCCTTATGAAGGAAAGCGTGGTGTTTGAATGGACATCAGCGCACGCGCAGGAATGGGCTTAGATCTGCGAAGCACTGATACACCCTTCTTTTTCTTTTTTTTATACACCCACCCTTTTTTTCTTTTTTTTTGATACACCCATTTCTTTTTTTTCTTTTGTCCATTCGGCCCCCGTTTCCATGATGTGTGATCGGGGTGTAGGCCTTGTCAGGAGGTATGCTTGGTCTACCTCCTTTAGCCTCACCTCGAGGGCATATTCTATATAGTATGGCCAAATAAACATACTACTGCTAAACATACTGCTTCTAGCACTCTTCGATTCAAAGAAAGAAACGAAGGTAACGGCAGACGCCTCGGGACCCGGCATTGGTACCGCCTTATTGCAAAAGCACGGAAACGACTGGCGTCCAGTCACGTACGCATCGCGGGTTCTGAGTGAGAGTGAACCGCGGTATGCTCAAATCGAAAAGGAAGCGCTCGCTATAGTTTTTGCGTGCGAAAAGTTTCATCAGTTTGTGTATGTTCGCAGGATCCTGGTCGAAACTGATCACAGGCCACTGATTGCTATCACTCAAAAAAGTGTTGTGAACATGCCACCAAGGCTGCAGCGATTTTTCATCCGTCTCTTCAAATATGACTGTCTTGCAATTCATCCCTGGGAAAGACTTGCTGCTCGCAGATATGCTGTCCCGTGCTGCCACGCTGCCTGGGTGCGCTGAAGAAACGGAAGACGTGGATATCCACGTGGCTGTGCTCCCGCACAAGTCACTAATCCTCTTGTATTCATCATGCAGGTGTTTGCCGTCGCTGCCAATGCGCTCTTCGCTGCTCATCTCGCCCTTTCCCCCGCCACCGTCTCGACTACAGCACCCAGCTGCTGTGATAACGGCATCTTATTCCTGCTTCCGCCCAACATGAACGCCTCATCCTGTCCGTCAACGCCACTACCTGGTTTTCTGTTCCTGGATGCCCAATGGAAAGCCGCATCACCACTGCCATCAACCGCCGATATAAAAGTGCTGCAACCAGCTTCGCCGCTCTGTGGGTTCGGTGGCTGTGCTCCCGCACAAGTCACTAATCCTCTTGTATTCATCATGCAGGTTGGTGACAAGTATTCCCTGTTTGCAAAAAAAACTAGCAACTACTTCTTAGTGCAGCTGCCGAGCCCGCAGTGCTGCGTTTTTCTTGTGGCTGATTGCGGCAATGTTTTGCGTGCCTTGCTGCTTATGGCAGGTGATATCGAATCTAACCCCGGCCCTAACACTATCGACCAAGTGCTCGCTGAACTAAAGAATGTATCCGCCGGTCAAACCAAGCTCATTTTCGAAATACAAGACCTCAAAACTAAGATATATTCCACTGAAGTTGCGATAGCCGGCTTGACTAAGCGAATGACCAATCTGGAGGCCCATTTCCAAGCTTTTTCAGATCTTCAAACCAATTTCGAAGCAATGAAATCTGAGAGTGCTGGGTTTGCTCGACATTTACACATTCTAGATGCGCGAATTGAGGATGCAGAAAATCGCTCGCGCCGCAATAATCTTATATTCTATGGCATCCCCGATAATAACCCATCCGAAAATTTTGCTGGCTCTGAGGAAACAGTCATCAACCATTGCTGTCAGAACTTGAGCATAACAATTAACCCTGAGAACATTGAGCGCGCTCATCGCCTTGGGCGTTACAAACGTAACCACACTCGTCCAATCATCGTCAAGTTTACTTCATCTAAGATTAAAGACACCATATTATCGAATGGTCATAAGTTTAAGCAAACTAACTTCAGCGTCGGCGAGGACTTTTCCCTCAAAATACGTAATGCGCGAAAGCATCTAGTCGCGTTCGCTAAAGAAAAGAGAACAAAGTTTGCTTTGAATTTTAAGACACTGCACATTGGTCTCAAGCGCTACATGTTCGACGAAACCACGCAAACAGTCAAAGAAATAACAACTCGGCCCTCACAATCAGATTAGCAATCACCTCGTCGTGAACCCTCAGGGAAACGCGCCAAGAACGCTTCTTTATCTAACCTCTCGCTCTCCGTTATATATACTAACATTCGTAGTTTTATTCCTAAGCGTGAAATTATTTCTAGCCTTGTTTCATCATCAAGCAGCAACCTGCTTATACTAACTGAGACTTGGCTGAACGGTGACATGACAGACAACGAAATACTGACCGATCTACCAAACTTTCAAGTTTTTCGGAAAGATCGTAAAGATTCACGAGGAGGGGGCGTACTCATTGCCGTCAACCACGATTTATCATGTTCCCTAATACAAGATTCATCTGACCTAGAAATGTTGTGGCTAATCTTTCACGCAGCACCTAACACAGTTTTACTAGGCGTTTGTTATAGGCCGCCACATAGTTACCAGGATTTTTCCCGTCAGCTTAACAACGTACTAAGTGAACTGTCCACAAAGCATCCGAATTCACACATCTTCCTCTTCGGCGATTTTAATTTTCCGAATATTGACTGGCATACCCAGCCCGCACCTATAGCTAACAATGGAGAAACGCGGGAATTCCTAGATTTCTGCAATAACCTCAACCTTACTCAGGTAATACTTGAACCTACCCGCGTAACGCAGAACTGTGCAAATATTTTAGATCTCTTATTAACCAATCACCCAGACAGCGTTCAGCCCATTACATACCTACCTGAAATAAGCGACCACAAAGTAATTCACGCTAACCTTCTCCTTACGCCAAACCGGCGCCGCAAATACCATAAAACCATCCGTCTCTATAACAAAGGAAATTATAACGCCATAAATAATGAACTTAACGCGTTTTTTCAAGTCTTCTCGTCACATTTTTATTCCCGCAGTGTTCAAGAAAATTGGTTACTCTTCAAAGACAAACTCGAAAGTCTAACTAATAGATTCATCCCCCAAATTAGTTTTCACTCTAATTCACAAAAGCCATGGTTTACTAAAACATTGAAACGTTTGGATAACAAAAAGAAGCGTCTTTACCGTTCAGCCAGGTCTCAAGGGACGCATAGCGCATGGGTGAAATATCATGAAGCTGAACGATCATATCTCGCCGCTATTTCTGATGCCAAGCATACCTTTTTTCACTCGGACTTGCCGAATATGCTAACTAGTAACCCCAGAAAGTTCTGGCAAGTTATCAATCCGCATCACGCACCAGAAATAACCCTCACAGATGAGTCAGGCACAGTCTTCACTGATGCTGAGTGCGCTACTATGTTTAACTCTGCCTTCTCATCCGTATTTACAAAAGAAACTGAAATACCGCCATCATTTTCAGCACCGCCCTCAGTAATAAATTATGCTATGCCACCAGTTGTCTTCACGTCATCTGGCATTTCGTCCCTAATTGAAACCATGAAAATTTCATCTTCATCCGGTATCGACAATATTAACCCAAAGTTTTTGAAGAATAACAAGGATATTTGTGCGCAATTTTTATGCTTACTTTTTTCAGTCACTGTTAACAGGTCAACTACCACGCGAGTGGAAAAGCGGTAAGGTCGTTCCAGTCTTCAAGTCAGGTAAAAAAAATTCTCCCCTTAACTACCGTCCCATTTCCTTCACCAGCGTACCCTGCAAACTCATGGAACACGTCATCTACTCCAATGTCATGAGCTTTCTCGATTGTCACAACTTTTTTCATTCTGCGCAACATGGTTTTCGAAAAGGCTTCTCATGCGAAACACAGCTGGCCATTTTTATTCATGATTTGCAGGCTAATCTTGACTCTAACGTACAGACCGATGCTATTTTTCTTGACTATGCAAAAGCGTTTGACAAGGTTCCTCACAAACGCCTACTACTTAAACTTTCATATTTGAACCTTCCCTCTAATATCTTTAAATGGATAGAAGAATTCTTGACTAACCGCTCACAGTACGTTACCGTTAACAATCACAACTCCAGTCCTATCCCAGTAACGTCAGGTGTCCCGCAAGGGTCTGTCCTCGGTCCGCTTCTGTTTCTAATTTATATTAACGATTTACCAACGCATGTCTCTAGTAATATTCGCATGTTCGCCGATGATTGTGTAATTTATCGCAAGGTTAATAACGCTTCTGACCAAACATCTCTTCAAGACGACCTTAACCGCATTCAGGAATGGTGTGCCAATTGGTTAATGGAACTTAACCCTCAAAAATGCAATATCTTGTCCTTCACGCGTCGCCGTAACCCACTTCATTTCCCATACGTCATAGCTAACGTCCCTGTACAACCGGTCCTATCCTACAAGTACTTAGGCATTACCTTGTGTGGCGACTTGTCCTGGAGTACACACGTTACGAACATCATTTCATCCGCTAATAAAACACTTGGATTTTTAAGACGTCATCTCCGCCAAGCCCCTAAACATGTGAAATTATTAGCGTACAAATCCCTTGTCAGACCAAAATTAGAATATGCCTCACCCATTTGGAACCCGCACCAAGCTTACCTTATAAATGCACTCGAATCAGTCCAAAACAGAGCAGCCAGATTCATTCATTCATCATATTCTTACGACATCAGTGTGTCAGCTTTGAAAGCTGAATCCGACTTATTGCCCTTATCACTTCGTCGCCGCATTGCCAGCCTTTGCTTGTTTCATAAATTTTTTCATAGTTCACTAGGTCGCGCACCCTACATCGTCTCTCCAGCCCGCATATCTCATCGCACTCGTCATCCGCTTCAAGTTTCCCGACCTCGTGCCCGAACTACCACTTTTGCCGCATCATTTTTCTCCCGTACTGCAGCAGACAGGAACGACCTACCCAACGACATCGCAGCCATCACGTGCTCATCCAACTTTGCCAATAATGTTACCAGTCATGTTTCGTTCTGTTAACACTCGCTCACCAAAATATATGTACCCACCCCTTATGTAATACCCCTCGTGGGTCTTTAAGGTAATAAAATGAAAAATGAAAATGAAAGTGGTCTCAAGCCTTGTAAGCACAAGAACAAAGCAACGACTGAAAGAAGAAACTCGCACAGATCCGTATTTAAGCAGCATTATAGAACAACTAAACACTGGTGCGACCATTCAAGGGGAACTTAAGCCGTTCACATCTGAATGGGCGGCAGTGGATGGCATACTGCTAAAAGGAAGCAAGATTGTCATACCAAAAACCATGAGGGCCGAAATTCTGCGACGGATACACGAGGGTCACTTGGGACAGAACAAATGCAAGGCCAGGGCACGTAGGCTAGTTTTTTGGCCAGTACTCAGCAGTGATATTGAGAACCTCGTACGAACGTGCCATGTGTGTCAGAAATACGCCTACAGCCAACCGAGTGATCCCCTGCTGCTACGGGCTACACCGGAACGACCATGGCACCGTGTCAGAATTGACCTGTTCCAATACGCAGGGCACTCGTACGTGGTAGTGTATGAGGACCACTCGCTGTCAAATTACAGGCCAGTATCAGTACTGCCTGTCCTATCCAAGGGACTATAGAAAAAAGTTATTTGTAAAAGACTAAAGTTATTTTGTGATACATTCCATCATATCAAATAAACAATTTGGGTTCCGTGTGGGAATGTCAACTGAATTGGCTCTGCTAACCCAAAAAGAGTTCATCCTAAATGGTTTTGAACATAAAGAACTAACGCTAGGAATTTTCGTAGACTACTCTAAAGCATTTGATAGGCTAAATCATCAGACTTTGCTTACTAACTAGAACATAATGGGTTTCGGGGCATTTCTCTCAAACTCTTACAATCGTATCTTAATCACAGAAAACAACTAGTTTCGATTTCATCAGAAGAATCACGTCTCGGGAAATTACACAGGGCGTTCCCCAAGGAAGTATACTAGGGCCAGTATTGTTTAATATATATGTTAACGACATTGTCAACATTTCTAATGACGCTAACTTCATCATTTATGCAGACGACACCAGCCTATTCTTTCAGTCTCGCAATATCAGTGATCTCTCGTTGTTTGCAAATATCACACTAGAACAACTGGCCGAATGGGGCAAGGTTAACGCTCTCAAATTAAATACAACAAAAACAAAAGCTGTTATTTTTGCACCTCCAAAAAAACATCTGAGTGAAGACATACTGTTGCAGGTTGGCTCTGAAGTAATTGAAGTTGTTGCTAACGTTAAAACTTTGGGTGTTATATTTAATCAAAAAATAACGTGGAATGAACATGTGGAACTTATTGCATCCCGTTTAGCCAAAGCTTGCGGCGTGCTTTGTAGACTCCGTGAGACGATACCATCTAAAGTTAAGCTGATCGTTTATAACGCACTATTCTCATCTCATTTAATGTATTGCCACCTTGTGTGGGGTACCACGTCAAAAGAAAATATCAATAAATTATTACTACTCCAAAAAAAAGGCTGTTCGTCATATCGCAAACGCGCCATTCGACGCACATACATCTGAATTATTTTCAAAGTATAATATCATTTGTCTAGTAAGTTTATATAACGTTAACCTTGCCCTAAAATACAAGAGCTACTTTAACTATAATAACGAAGCGTTCTTGCGCTTGTGCAACCTAACAGAACCAATAGATATATCGTATAACATTAGGGAAAGAAAGAGATGGCAGCTACCACTCTCCCGTACTAATTATGGATCAAATCATCTATCCAGTCGCGTCCCATCCTTATTAAACAAACTTCATGAAAATGGTATGGAGATAACTGACATTACTAGGGAAAACATTACGAGACTTCCTAATTCAAACTGAGTAATTATTATTTTTTTAATTTACTTTGGCAGGGAAAGTCACTACTTACCTCCTTTAAATTAAGTAGCTTTTCATTTTGATGCCATTTTCGCATATTGGATGTAACCTGCAAGAAATTTACGCACATCTTCATTTGCTATCTATGTTTCTGCATGTCAAGAAAACGTTATATGATAAATTTTACAGCAGTTGAAAATAATTATGTATTTCTGTTATATACTGTATATTCATATATGTCATTTGTACTGTATCACTGATTGTATCATCACTATTTGTATTGTATCACTGATTGTACATTTCGCCTCACACGTTTTTTCACTTATACATTTGTGCATTGCACACACTAAAGTGTACAAACATTATTCTGTCCCCGTTGTCATGGATATGGGCAAGAACCTTGTCAAGCTGCAAAAAAGCAGCTTTTAGTTCTTGTCCTAGCGTTCATTTTTGTAAATGAATGAATGCTAAATAAAGATTGATTGATTGATTGATTGATTGATTGATTGATTGATTGATTGATTGATTGATTGGAATGGCCGTACGGGGTGGCAACGTGCCAGCCTTCAGCCCGCTGCACGTGTTCCAAGCCCACCAGACCAGCCCTTCAGAGAACTGCGGATGACCGCAGCCACGTGGCGTGCATTCAGCTCAGGAATGTGGTACTCGGCAGCGCCACCCGGGACGGAGCAGAGTTCCACGAAGCCGTCTGACGTCGACACCGAGAGCTGTGCGGCACTGAAAGCTGTGCGGCACTGAAACCTGTGTGTGCGTGTGCAACACGAACATTTCCGTCACTGGGACTCCGTCGACTGGGAATCCGTCCACGGGGAATCCGTCCACGGGCCCCTCGAACGGGGACGTCGAACGATGGCGTCGAGCTATGACGTCAAGCGGAGAGGATAGAAGCAGCGTTTGCCGGCTGCTAGAGTGTGCTAGTCGTCGGGAGCTGAGTGCTCGTTGTCATGCTCGAAATGTAGTAGTGAGCTGTGTGTGCTTCGCAAACTGTTGCTGTAAGTTTTGCGGGCTCCATATGGGAGTCGCGCTAGACTGCCAATGTATCTTGCTTAAAATGTAAAATGTGTAAATAAATCCTGTTCACCGAGTTCCTCTCTACGACCTTCAACTCCTTCAAATGGTGGCAGCGGCGAGATAGTCCGACCGCTCCTACATCTGGTTAACAGCGTGGGACTGTCCGACGAATCTAATAATATATTCTCTTACCCGAGGTATTTCCTGGCCCTTTATTGCCACTGCCTGTTCACTGTTTTCATTGAATACTATAGCACCTGATTTTCTAACACTAAATTTGAAAACTAAATTCTTGCCTTCTGTCCACAGATATTAGTCCTACGATGCAAACCCCTTTGCTTCTCAGCTAGCAACACAATATCGTCCGCATAAAATAAACCTGGAAGCTGCTGCTCTACACTGTACCCGCCTGTTTGTATGAGAGATGAACCCGACATTACTTCCTTCTAGCACCTTCTCATCCTCACCATGTACATCACTAACTGCAGTGGGGATAAAGAGCAGCCCTGCCTCACTCCCTTGTTGATATCAACTTTCTCCTCGCTCCTCATACCTTTCCATTCAACGTAAACGATATTTTCTAGGTAAATCTCTCTCAAAATGTGTAGACAATCGTCACCTATGCCTTCCCCTTTCAGAATATCCCACCAAATGTTGCGGTATACGTTGTCATACGCTCCTGTAATATCTGGAAAGGCCACATATAAAGCTCTGCTTTCTACTCTTGATAGTTCAATAGACTGAGTAAGAACGACTAATTTATCATGCTAACGCCTACCTATTCTGAAGCCATTCTGAAGTTCTCCTAAAATGCAATTATTCACTGCCCATGCTTGCAGCTGTAATTTGATTGCCTACATTGCTAGCCTGCATATTACCGGTGTAATGGTCAACGGTTTATACGACTGAATTTCATCTTTCTGCCCCTTACTTTTATAAATTAAATTCATTCTACTTTGTTGCCAACTGTCTGGTATTCGTCTATCTTTTAAAGTTTTTTCCACTGTTTTCACAAGAGCTTCCTTACTTTTTGGTCCCTAGTTCGTTATTCAGCCTAAAGGAAACCTCGTCTAGCCCTGTGGCTGGGTGCTTAGGAATTTTCCTCTTCGACTTTCTTCCAGTTGAAGTTTGTCAGCACCAGCTCCTTTTCCACCTGGGTCTCTTTCATGGTCCGCTTAGTGATGACTTATCACTACTTGCAGGACCCAATAACGTTTTCCTTCCTTCCTTCCTTCTTTCATGGTCTTTTTTTCTTCAAATAGAACCTCGTCATTGCCTTGGGAAGATTCGGCTGTTCCTTTTCGGGTGTAATTTAATACGCTTCTCCTTCCGGTCTGTTTCCATCTTCGTCTAGGATACGTTGTTGTATTGTTGTTGATTTCTTGCCTAATAATTTCATAAGGTTCCAAAATATTGTAGTTGCAGCCTTCTTTTTCTCACGTATTTCTGACAACCAACGTTCACTTTCAACTTTTATTTTTGCTTGCACCAGTATT
>NW_027225927.1:0-38004 GCF_038994185.2 Dermacentor albipictus | reverse complement strand
TATGCATGCAAATGACGCTTTTGGCAGAACGCGCGTGTGGATTTCTACCAAACGACGTGAAAAGCATGCCAATGCTGCTCTTTTTAGAACCCGCACATGGATTTGTGCCAAAACGCGTTTTAAGCATGAATACGACACTTTTGGTAGACGAGGATGCAGTTTTCTGCAAAACCACACGATATGCATGCAAATGACGCTTTTGGCAGAACGCGCGTGTGGATTTCTACCAAACGATGTGAAAAGCATGCCAATGCTGCTCTTTTTTGAACCCGCACATGGATTTGTCCCAAAACGCGTTTTAAGCATGAATATGACACTTTTGGTAGACGAGATTGCAGTTTTCTGCAAAACCACACGATATGCATGCAAATGACGCTTTTGGCAGAACGCGCGTGTGGATTTCTACCAAACGACGTGAAAAGCATGCCAATGCTGCTCTTTTAGAACCCGCACACGGATTTGTCCCAAAACGCGTTTTAAGCATGAATATGACACTTTTGGTAGACGAGGATGCAGTTTTCTGCAAATCCACACGATATGCATGCAAATGACGCTTTTGGCAGAACGCGCGTGTGGATTTCTACCAAACGACGTGAAAAGCATGCCAATGCTGCTCTTTTTAGAACCCGCACATGGATTTGTGCCAAAACGCGTTTTAAGCATGAATACGACACTTTTGGTAGACGAGGATGCAGTTTTCTGCAAAACCACACGATATGCATGCAAATGACGCTTTTGGCAGAACGCGCGTGTGGATTTCTCCCAAACGACGTGAAAAGCATGCCAATGTTGCTCTTTTTAGAACCCGCACATGAATTTGTGCCAAAACGCGGTTTAAGCATGAATACGACACTTTTGGGAGACGAGATTGCAGTTTTCTGCAAAACCACACGATATGCATGCAAATGACGCTTTTGGCAGAACGCGCGTGTGGATTTCTACCAAACGACGTGAAAAGCATGCCAATGCTGCTCTTTTTAGCACCCGCACATGGATTTGTGCCAAAACGCGTTTTAAGCATGATTATGACACTTTTGGTAGACGAGGATGCAGTTTTCTGCAAAACCACACGATATGCATGCAAATGACGCTTTTGGCAGAACGCGCGTGTGGATTTCTACCAAACGACGTGAAAAGCAAGCCAATGCTGCTCTTTTTAGAACCCGCACATGGATTTGTGCCAAAACGCGTTTAAGCATGAATGCGACACTTTTGGTAGACGAGATTGCAGTTTTCTGCAAAACCACACGATTTGCATGCAAATGACGCTTTTGGCAGAACGCGCGTGTGGATTTCTACCAAACGACGTGAAAAGCATGCCAATGCTGCTCTTTTTAGAACCCGCACATGGATTTGTGCCAAAACGCGTTTTAAGCATGAATACGACACTTTTGGTAGACGAGATTGCAGTTTTCTGCAAAACCACACGATATGCATGCAAATGACGCTTTTGGCAGAACGCGCGTGTGGATTTCTACCAAACGACGTGAAAAGCATACCAATGCTGCTCTTTTTAGAGCCCGCACATGAATTTGTGCCAAATCGCGTTTTTAAGCATGAATACGACACTTTTGGTAGACGAGATTGCAGTTTTCTGCAAAACCACACGATTTGCATGCAAATGACGCTTTGGCAGAACGCGCGTGTGGATTTCTACCAAACGACGTGAAAAGCATGCCAATGCTGCTCTTTTTAGGACCCGCACATGGATTTGTGCCAAAACGCGTTTTAAGCATGAATACGACACTTTTGGTAGACGAGAATGCAGTTTTCTGCAAAACCACACGATTTGCATGCAAATGACGCTTTTGGCAGAACGCGCGTGTGGATTTCTACCACACGACGTGAAAAGCATGCCAATGCTGCTCTTTTTAGCACCCGCACATGGATTTGTGCCAAAACGCGTTTTAAGCATGAATACGACACTTTTGGTAGACGAGATTGCAGTTTTCTGCAAAACCACACGATATGCATGCAAATGACGCTTTTGGCAGAACGCGCGTGTGGATTTCTACCAAACGATGTGAAAAGCATGCCAATGCTGCTCTTTTTAGAACCCGCACATGGATTTGTCCCAAAACGCGTTTTAAGCATGAATATGACACTTTTGGTAGACGAGATTGCAGTTTTCTGCAGAACCACACGATATGCATGCAAATGACGCTTTTGGCAGAACGCGCGTGTGGATTTCTACCAAACGACGTGAAAAGCATGCCAATGCTGCTCTTTTAGAACCCGCACACGGATTTGTCCCAAAACGCGTTTTAAGCATGAATATGACACTTTTGGTAGACGAGGATGCAGTTTTCTGCAAATCCACACGATATGCATGCAAATGACGCTTTTGGCAGAACGCGCGTGTGGATTTCTACCAAACGACGTGAAAAGCATGCCAATGCTGCTCTTTTTAGAACCCGCACATGGATTTGTGCCAAAACGCGTTTTAAGCATGAATACGACACTTTTGGTAGACGAGGATGCAGTTTTCTGCAAAACCACACGATATGCATGCAAATGACGCTTTTGGCAGAACGCGCGTGTGGATTTCTCCCAAACGACGTGAAAAGCATGCCAATGTTGCTCTTTTTAGAACCCGCACATGAATTTGTGCCAAAACGCGTTTTAAGCATGAATACGACACTTTTGGAGACGAGATTGCAGTTTTCTGCAAAACCACACGATATGCATGCAAATGACGCTTTTGGCAGAACGCGCGTGTGGATTTCTACCAAACGACGTGAAAAGCATGCCAATGCTGCTCTTTTTAGCACCCGCACATGGATTTGTGCCAAAACGCGTTTTAAGCATGAATATGACACTTTTGGTAGACGAGGATGCAGTTTTCTGCAAAACCACACGATATGCATGCAAATGACGCTTTTGGCAGAACGCGCGTGTGGATTTCTACCAAACGACGTGAAAAGCAAGCCAATGCTGCTCTTTTTAGAACCCGCACATGGATTTGTGCCAAAACGCGTTTTAAGCATGAATGCGACACTTTTGGTAGACGAGATTGCAGTTTTCTGCAAAACCACACGATTTGCATGCAAATGACGCTTTTGGCAGAACGCGCGTGTGGATTTCTACCAAACGACGTGAAAAGCGTGCCAATGCTGCTCCTTTTAGCACCCGCACTTGTATTTGTGCCAAAACGCGTTTTAAGCATGAATACGACACTTTTGGTAGACGAGGATGCAGTTTTCTGCAAAACCACACGATATGCATGCAAATGACGCTTTTGGCAGAACGCGCGTGTGGATTTCTACCAAACGACGTGAAAAGCATGCCAATGCTGCTCTTTTTAGAACCCGCACATGGATTTATGCCAAAACGCGTTTTAAGCATGAATATGACACTTTTGGTAGACGAGATTGCAGTTTTCTGCAAAACCACACGATATGCATGCAAATGACGCTTTTGGCAGAACGCGCGTGTGGATTTCTACCAAACGACGTGAAAAGCATGCCAATGCTGCTCTTTTTAGCACCCGCACATGGATTTGTGCCAAAACGCGTTTTAAGCATGAATATGACACTTTTGGTAGACGAGGATGCAGTTTTCTGCAAAACCACACGATATGCATGCAAATGACGCTTTTGGCAGAACGCGCGTGTGGATTTCTACCAAACGACGGGAAAAGCATGCCAATGCTGCTCTTTTTAGAACCCGCACATGGATTTGTGCCAAAACGCGTTTTAAGCATGAATACGACACTTTTGGTAGACGAGATTGCAGTTTTCTGCAAAACACACGATTTGCATGCAAATGACGCTTTTGGCAGAACGCGCGTGTGGATTTCTACCAAACGACGTGAAAAGCGTGCCAATGCTGCTCTTTTTAGCACCCGCACTTGGATTTGTGCCAAAACGCGTTTTAAGCATGAATACGACACTTTTGGTAGACGAGGATGCAGTTTTCTGCAAAACCACACGATATGCATGCAAATGACGCTTTTGGCAGAACGCGCGTGTGGATTTCTACCAAACGACGTGAAAAGCATGCCAATGCTGCTCTTTTTAGAACCCGCACATGGATTTGTGCCAAAACGCGTTTTAAGCATGAATATGACACTTTTGGTAGACGAGGATGCAGTTTTCTGCAAAACCACACGATATGCATGCAAATGACGCTTTTGGCAGAACGCGCGTGTGGATTTCTACCAAACGACGTGAAAAGCATGCCAATGCTGCTCTTTTTAGAACCCGCACATGGATTTGTGCCAAAACGCGTTTTAAGCATGAATACGACACTTTTGGTAGACGAGATTGCAGTTTTCTGCAAAACCACACGATATGCATGCAAATGACCCTTTTGGCAGAACGCGCGTGTGGATTTCTACCAAACGACGTGAAAAGCATGCCAATGCTGCTCTTTTTAGAACCCGCACATGGATTTGTGCCAAAACGCGTTTTAAGCATGAATATGACACTTTTGGTAGACGAGGATGCAGTTTTCTGCAAATCCACACGATATGCATGCAAATGACGCTTTTGGCAGAACGCGCGTGTGGATTTCTACCAAACGACGTGAAAAGCATGCCAATGCTGCTCTTTTTAGAACCCGCACATGGATTTATGCCAAAACGCGTTTTAAGCATGAATACGAAACTTTTGGTAGACGAGATTGCAGTTTTCTGCAAAACCACACGATATGCATGCAAATGACGCTTTTGGCAGAACGCGCGTGTGGATTTCTACCAAACGATTTGAAACGCATGCCAATGCTGCTCTTTTTAGAACCCGCACATGGATTTGTCCCAAAACGCGTTTTAAGCATGAATATGACACTTTTGGTAGACGAGATTGCAGTTTTCTGCAAAACCACACGATATGCATGCAAATGACGCTTTTGGCAGAACGCGCGTGTGGATTTCTACCAAACGACGTGAAAAGCATGCCAATGCTGCTCTTTTTAGAACCCGCACATGGATTTGTCCCAAAACGCGTTTTAAGCATGAATATGACACTTTTGGTAGACGAGGATGCAGTTTTCTGCAAATCCACACGATATGCATGTAAATGACGCTTTTGGCAGAACGCGCGTGTGGATTTCTACCAAACGACGTGAAAAGCATGCCAATGCTGCTCTTTTTAGAACCCGCACATGGATTTGTGCCAAAACGCGTTTTAAGCATGAATACGACACTTTTGGTAGACGAGGATGCAGTTTTCTGCAAAACCACACGATATGCATGCAAATGACGCTTTTGGCAGATCGCGCGTGTGGATTTCTACCAAACGACGTGAAAAGCATACCAATGCTGCTCTTTTTAGAACCCGCACATGAATTTGTGCCAAAACGCGTTTTAAGCATGAATACGACACTTTTGGTAGACGAGATTGCAGTTTTCTGCAAAACCACACGATTTGCATGCAAATGACGCTTTTGGCAGAACGCGCGTGTGGATTTCTACCAAACAACGTGAAAAGCATGCCAATGCTGCTCTTTTTAGAACCCGCACATGAATTTGTGCCAAAACGCGTTTTAAGCATGAATACGACAATTTTGGTAGACGAGATTGCAGTTTTCTGCAAAACCACACGATTTGCATGCAAATGACGCTTTTGGCAGAACGCGCGTGTGGATTTCTACCAAACGACGTGAAAAGCATGCCAATGCTGCTCTTTTTAGCACCCGCACATGGATTTGTGCCAAAACGCGTTTTAAGCATGAATACGACACTTTTGGTAGAAGAGATTGCAGTTTTCTGCAAAACCACACGATTTGCATGCAAATGACGCTTTTGGCAGAACGCGCGTGTGGATTTCTACCAAACGACGTGAAAAGCATGCCAATGCTGCTCTTTTTAGAACCCGCACATGGATTTGTGCCAAAACGCGTTTTAAGCATGAATACGACACTTTTGGTAGACGACATTGCAGTTTTCTGCAAAACCACACGATATGCATGCAAATGACGCTTTTGGCAGAACGCGCGTGTGGATTTCTATCAAACGACGTGAAAAGCATGCCAATGCTGCTCTTTTTAGAACCCGCACATGAATTTGTGCCAAAACGCGTTTTAAGCATGAATACGACACTTTTGGTAGACGAGATTGCAGTTTTCTGCAAAACCACACGATATGCATGCAAATGACGCTTTTGGCAGAACGCGCGTGTGGATTTCTACCAAACGACGTGAAAAGCATGCCAATGCTGCTCTTTTTAGCACCCGCACATGGATTTGTGCCAAAACGCGTTTTAAGCATGAATACGACACTTTTGGTAGACGAGGATGCAGTTTTCTGCAAAACCACACGATATGCATGCAAATGACGCTTTTGGCAGAACGCGCGTGTGGATTTCTACCAAACGACGTGAAAAGCATGGCAATGCTGCTCTTTTTAGAACCCGCACATGAATTTGTGCCAAAACGCGTTTTAAGCATGAATACGACACTTTTGGTAGACGAGATTGCAGTTTTCTGCAAAACCACACGATTTGCATGCAAATGACGCTTTTGGCAGAACGCGCGTGTGGATTTCTACCAAACGACGTGAAAAGCATGCCAATGCTGCTCTTTTTAGAACCCGCACATGGATTTGTGCCAAAACGCGTTTTAAGCATGAATACGACACTTTTGGTAGACGAGATTGCAGTTTTCTGCAAAACCACACGATATGCATGCAAATGACGCTTTTGGCAGAACGCGCGTGTGGATTTCTACCAAACGACGTGAAAAGCATGCCAATGTTGCTCTTTTAGAACCCGCACATGAATTTGTGCCAAAACGCGTTTTAAGCATGAATACGACACTTTTGGTAGACGAGATTGCAGTTTTCTGCAAAACCACACGATATGCATGCAAATGACGCTTTTGGCAGAACGCGCGTGTGGATTTCTACCAAACGACGTGAAAAGCATGCCAATGCTGCTCTTTTTAGCACCCGCACATGGATTTGTGCCAAAACGCGTTTTAAGCATGAATACGACACTTTTGGTAGACGAGGATGCAGTTTTCTGCAAAACCACACGATTTGCATGCAAATGACGCTTTTGGCAGAACGCGCGTGTGGATTTCTACCAAACGACGTGAAAAGCATGCCAATGCTGCTCTTTTTAGAACCCGCACATGAATTTGTGCCAAAACGCGTTTTAAGCATGAATACGACAATTTTGGAAGACGAGATTGCAGTTTTCTGCAAAACCACACGATTTGCATGCAAATGACGCTTTTGGCAGAACGCGCGTGTGGATTTCTACCAAACGACGTGAAAAGCATGCCAATGCTGCTCTTTTTAGCACCCGCACATGGATCTGTGCCAAAACGCGTTTTAAGCATGAATACGACACTTTTGGTAGACGAGGATGCAGTTTTCTGCAAAACCACACGATATGCATGCAAATGACGCTTTTGGCAGAACGCGCGTGTGGATTTCTACCAAACGACGTGAAAAGCATGCCAATGCTGCTCTTTTTAGCACCCGCACATGGATTTGTGCCAAAACGCGTTTTAAGCATGAATACGACACTTTTGGTAGACGAGGATGCAGTTTTCTGCAAAACCACACGATATGCATGCAAATGACGCTTTTGGCAGAACGCGCGTGTGGATTTCTACCAAACGACGTGAAAAGCATGCCAATGCTGCTCTTTTTAGAACCCGCACATGGATTTGTGCCAAAACGCGTTTTAAGCATGAATACGACACTTTTGGTAGACGAGGATGCAGTTTTCTGCAAAACCACACGATTTGCATGCAAATGAAGCTTTTGGCAGAACGCGCGTGTGGATTTCTACCAAACGACGTGAAAAGCATGCCAATGCTGCTCTTTTTAGAACCCGCACATGGATTTGTGCCAAAACGCGTTTTAAGCATGAATACGACACTTTTGGTAGACGAGGATGCAGTTTTCTGCAAAACCACACGATATGCATGCAAATGACGCTTTTGGCAGAACGCGCGTGTGGATTTCTACCAAACGACGTGAAACGCATGCCAATGCTGCTCTTTTTAGAACCCGCACATGAATTTGTGCCAAAACGCGTTTTAAGCATGAATACGACACTTTTGGTAGACGAGATTGCAGTTTTCTGCAAAACCACACGATTTGCATGCAAATGACGCTTTTGGCAGAACGCGCGTGTGGATTTCTACCAAACGACATGAAAGCATGCCAATGCTGCTCTTTTTAGAACCCGCACATGAATTTGTGCCAAAACGCGTTTTAAGCATGAATACGACACTTTTGGTAGGCGAGATTGCAGTTTTCTGCAAAACCACACGATTTGCATGCAAATGACGCTTTTGGCAGAACGCGCGTGTGGATTTCTACCAAACGACGTGAAAAGCATGCCAATGCTGCTCTTTTTAGAACCCGCACATGGATTTGTGCCAAAACGCGTTTTAAGCATGAATACGACACTTTTGGTAGACGAGGATGCAGTTTTCTGCAAATCCACACGATATGCATGTAAATGACGCTTTTGGCAGAACGCGCGTGTGGATTTCTACCAAACGACGTGAAAAGCATGCCAATGCTGCTCTTTTTAGAACCCGCACATGGATTTGTCCCAAAACGCGTTTTAAGCATGAATATGACACTTTTGGTAGACGAGGATGCAGTTTTCTGCAAATCCACACGATATGCATGTAAATGACGCTTTTGGCAGAACGCGCGTGTGGATTTCTACCAAACGACGTGAAAAGCATGCCAATGCTGCTCTTTTTAGAACCCGCACATGGATTTGTGCCAAAACGCGTTTTAAGCATGAATACGACACTTTTGGTAGACGAGGATGCAGTTTTCTGCAAAACCACACGATATGCATGCAAATGACGCTTTTGGCAGAACGCGCGTGTGGATTTCTACCAAACGACGTGAAAAGCATGCCAATGCTGCTCTTGTTAGAACCCGCACATGGATTTGTGCCAAAACGCGTTTTAAGCATGAATACGACACTTTTGGTAGACGAGATTGCAGTTTTCTGCAAAACCACACGATATGCATGCAAATGACGCTTTTGGCAGAACGCGCGTGTGGATTTCTACCAAACGACGTGAAAAGCATGCCAATGCTGCTCTTTTTAGAACCCGCGCATGGATTTGTGCCAAAACGCGTTTTAAGCATGAATACGACACTTTTGGTAGACGAGATTGCAGTTTTCTGCAAAACCACACGATTTGCATGCAAATGACGCTTTTGGCAGAACGCGCGTGTGGATTTCTACCAAACGACGTGAAAAGCGTGCCAATGCTGCTCTTTTTAGCACCCGCACTTGGATTTGTGCCAAAACGCGTTTTAAGCATGAATACGACACTTTTGGTAGACGAGGATGCAGTTTTCTGCAAAACCACACGATATGCATGCAAATGACGCTTTTGGCAGAACGCGCGTGTGGATTTCTACCAAACGACGTGAAAAGCATGCCAATGCTGCTCTTTTTAGAACCCGCACATGGATTTGTGCCAAAACGCGTTTTAAGCATGAATATGACACTTTTGGTAGACGAGGATGCAGTTTTCTGCAAAACCACACGATATGCATGCAAATGACGCTTTTGGCAGAACGCGCGTGTGGATTTCTACCAAACGATGTGAAAAGCATGCCAATGCTGCTCTTTTTAGAACCCGCACATGGATTTGTCCCAAAACGCGTTTTAAGCATGAATATGACACTTTTGGTAGACGAGATTGCAGTTTTCTGCAAAACCACACGATATGCATGCAAATGACGCTTTTGGCAGAACGCGCGTGTGGATTTCTACCAAACGACGTGAAAAGCATGCCAATGCTGCTCTTTTTAGAACCCGCACATGGATTTGTCCCAAAACGCGTTTTAAGCATGAATATGACACTTTTGGTAGACGAGGATGCAGTTTTCTGCAAATCCACACGATATGCATGTAAATGACGCTTTTGGCAGAACGCGCGTGTGGATTTCTACCAAACGACGTGAAAAGCATGCCAATGCTGCTCTTTTTAGAACCCGCACATGGATTTGTGCCAAAACGCGTTTTAAGCATGAATACGACACTTTTGGTAGACGAGGATGCAGTTTTCTGCAAAACCACACGATATGCATGCAAATGACGCTTTTGGCAGAACGCGCGTGTGGATTTCTACCAAACGACGTGAAAAGCATGCCAATGCTGCTCTTTTTAGAACCCGCACATGGATTTGTGCCAAAACGCGTTTTAAGCATGAATACGACACTTTTGGTAGACGAGATTGCAGTTTTCTGCAAAACCACACGATATGCATGCAAATGACGCTTTTGGCAGAACGCGCGTGTGGATTTCTACCAAACGACGTGAAAAGCATGCCAATGTTGCGCTTTTTAGAACCCGCACATGAATTTGTGCCAAAACGCGTTTTAAGCATGAATACGACACTTTTGGTAGACGAGATTGCAGTTTTCTGCAAAACCACACGATATGCATGCAAATGACGCTTTTGGCAGAACGCGCGTGTGGATTTCTACCAAACGACGTGAAAAGCATGCCAATGCTGCTCTTTTTAGAACCCGCACATGGATTTGTGCCAAAACGCGTTTTAAGCATGAATACGACACTTTTGGTAGACGAGATTGCAGTTTTCTGCAAAACCACACGATATGCATGCAAATGACGCTTTTGGCAGATCGCGCGTGTGGATTTCTACCAAACGACGTGAAAAGCATACCAATGCTGCTCTTTTTAGAACCCGCACATGAATTTGTGCCAAAACGCGTTTTAAGCATGAATACGACACTTTTGGTAGACGAGATTGCAGTTTTCTGCAAAACCACACGATTTGCATGCAAATGACGCTTTTGGCAGAACGCGCGTGTGGATTTCTACCAAACAACGTGAAAAGCATGCCAATGCTGCTCTTTTTAGAACCCGCACATGAATTTGTGCCAAAACGCGTTTTAAGCATGAATACGACAATTTTGGTAGACGAGATTGCAGTTTTCTGCAAAACCACACGATTTGCATGCAAATGACGCTTTTGGCAGAACGCGCGTGTGGATTTCTACCAAACGACGTGAAAAGCATGCCAATGCTGCTCTTTTTAGCACCCGCACATGGATTTGTGCCAAAACGCGTTTTAAGCATGAATACGACACTTTTGGTAGAAGAGATTGCAGTTTTCTGCAAAACCACACGATTTGCATGCAAATGACGCTTTTGGCAGAACGCGCGTGTGGATTTCTACCAAACGACGTGAAAAGCATGCCAATGCTGCTCTTTTTAGAACCCGCACATGGATTTGTGCCAAAACGCGTTTTAAGCATGAATACGACACTTTTGGTAGACGAGATTGCAGTTTTCTGCAAAACCACACGATATGCATGCAAATGACGCTTTTGGCAGAACGCGCGTGTGGATTTCTATCAAACGACGTGAAAAGCATGCCAATGCTGCTCTTTTTAGAACCCGCACATGAATTTGTGCCAAAACGCGTTTTAAGCATGAATACGACACTTTTGGTAGACGAGATTGCAGTTTTCTGCAAAACCACACGATATGCATGCAAATGACGCTTTTGGCAGAACGCGCGTGTGGATTTCTACCAAACGACGTGAAAAGCATGCCAATGCTGCTCTTTTTAGCACCCGCACATGGATTTGTGCCAAAACGCGTTTTAAGCATGAATACGACACTTTTGGTAGACGAGGATGCAGTTTTCTGCAAAACCACACGATATGCATGCAAATGACGCTTTTGGCAGAACGCGCGTGTGGATTTCTACCAAACGACGTGAAAAGCATGGCAATGCTGCTCTTTTTAGAACCCGCACATGAATTTGTGCCAAAACGCGTTTTAAGCATGAATACGACACTTTTGGTAGACGAGATTGCAGTTTTCTGCAAAACCACACGATTTGCATGCAAATGACGCTTTTGGCAGAACGCGCGTGTGGATTTCTACCAAACGACGTGAAAAGCATGCCAATGCTGCTCTTTTTAGAACCCGCACATGGATTTGTGCCAAAACGCGTTTTAAGCATGAATACGACACTTTTGGTAGACGAGATTGCAGTTTTCTGCAAAACCACACGATATGCATGCAAATGACGCTTTTGGCAGAACGCGCGTGTGGATTTCTACCAAACGACGTGAAAAGCATGCCAATGTTGCTCTTTTTAGAACCCGCACATGAATTTGTGCCAAAACGCGTTTTAAGCATGAATACGACACTTTTGGTAGACGAGATTGCAGTTTTCTGCAAAACCACACGATATGCATGCAAATGACGCTTTTGGCAGAACGCGCGTGTGGATTTCTACCAAACGACGTGAAAAGCATGCCAATGCTGCTCTTTTTAGCACCCGCACATGGATTTGTGCCAAAACGCGTTTTAAGCATGAATACGACACTTTTGGTAGACGAGGATGCAGTTTTCTGCAAAACCACACGATTTGCATGCAAATGACGCTTTTGGCAGAACGCGCGTGTGGATTTCTACCAAACGACGTGAAAAGCATGCCAATGCTGCTCTTTTTAGAACCCGCACATGAATTTGTGCCAAAACGCGTTTTAAGCATGAATACGACAATTTTGGAAGACGAGATTGCAGTTTTCTGCAAAACCACACGATTTGCATGCAAATGACGCTTTTGGCAGAACGCGCGTGTGGATTTCTACCAAACGACGTGAAAAGCATGCCAATGCTGCTCTTTTTAGCACCCGCACATGGATCTGTGCCAAAACGCGTTTTAAGCATGAATACGACACTTTTGGTAGACGAGGATGCAGTTTTCTGCAAAACCACACGATATGCATGCAAATGACGCTTTTGGCAGAACGCGCGTGTGGATTTCTACCAAACGACGTGAAAAGCATGCCAATGCTGCTCTTTTTAGAACCCGCACATGGATTTGTGCCAAAACGCGTTTTAAGCATGAATACGACACTTTTGGTTGGCGAGATTGCAGTTTTCTGCAAAACCACACGATTTGCATGCAAATGACGCTTTTGGCAGAACGCGCGTGTGGATTTCTACCAAACGACGTGAAAAGCATGCCAATGCTGCTCTTTTTAGAACCCGCACATGGATTTGTGCCAAAACGCGTTTTAAGCATGAATACGACACTTTTGGTAGACGAGGATGCAGTTTTCTGCAAATCCACACGATATGCATGTAAATGACGCTTTTGGCAGAACGCGCGTGTGGATTTCTACCAAACGACGTGAAAAGCATGCCAATGCTGCTCTTTTTAGAACCCGCACATGGATTTGTCCCAAAACGCGTTTTAAGCATGAATATGACACTTTTGGTAGACGAGGATGCAGTTTTCTGCAAATCCACACGATATGCATGTAAATGACGCTTTTGGCAGAACGCGCGTGTGGATTTCTACCAAACGACGTGAAAAGCATGCCAATGCTGCTCTTTTTAGAACCCGCACATGGATTTGTGCCAAAACGCGTTTTAAGCATGAATACGACACTTTTGGTAGACGAGGATGCAGTTTTCTGCAAAACCACACGATATGCATGCAAATGACGCTTTTGGCAGAACGCGCGTGTGGATTTCTACCAAACGACGTGAAAAGCATGCCAATGTTGCTCTTTTTAGAACCCGCACATGAATTTGTGCCAAAACGCGTTTTAAGCATGAATACGACACTTTTGGTAGACGAGATTGCAGTTTTCTGCAAAACCACACGATATGCATGCAAATGACGCTTTTGGCAGAACGCGCGTGTGGATTTCTACCAAACGACGTGAAAAGCATGCCAATGCTGCTCTTTTTAGCACCCGCACATGGATTTGTGCCAAAACGCGTTTTAAGCATGAATACGACACTTTTGGTAGACGAGGATGCAGTTTTCTGCAAAACCACACGATTTGCATGCAAATGACGCTTTTGGCAGAACGCGCGTGTGGATTTCTACCAAACGACGTGAAAAGCATGCCAATGCTGCTCTTTTTAGAACCCGCACATGAATTTGTGCCAAAACGCGTTTTAAGCATGAATACGACAATTTTGGAAGACGAGATTGCAGTTTTCTGCAAAACCACACGATTTGCATGCAAATGACGCTTTTGGCAGAACGCGCGTGTGGATTTCTACCAAACGACGTGAAAAGCATGCCAATGCTGCTCTTTTTAGCACCCGCACATGGATCTGTGCCAAAACGCGTTTTAAGCATGAATACGACACTTTTGGTAGACGAGGATGCAGTTTTCTGCAAAACCACACGATATGCATGCAAATGACGCTTTTGGCAGAACGCGCGTGTGGATTTCTACCAAACGACGTGAAAAGCATGCCAATGCTGCTCTTTTTAGCACCCGCACATGGATTTGTGCCAAAACGCGTTTTAAGCATGAATACGACACTTTTGGTAGACGAGGATGCAGTTTTCTGCAAAACCACACGATATGCATGCAAATGACGCTTTTGGCAGAACGCGCGTGTGGATTTCTACCAAACGACGTGAAAAGCATGCCAATGCTGCTCTTTTTAGAACCCGCACATGGATTTGTGCCAAAACGCGTTTTAAGCATGAATACGACACTTTTGGTAGACGAGGATGCAGTTTTCTGCAAAACCACACGATTTGCATGCAAATGAAGCTTTTGGCAGAACGCGCGTGTGGATTTCTACCAAACGACGTGAAAAGCATGCCAATGCTGCTCTTTTTAGAACCCGCACATGGATTTGTGCCAAAACGCGTTTTAAGCATGAATACGACACTTTTGGTAGACGAGGATGCAGTTTTCTGCAAAACCACACGATATGCATGCAAATGACGCTTTTGGCAGAACGCGCGTGTGGATTTCTACCAAACGACGTGAAACGCATGCCAATGCTGCTCTTTTTAGAACCCGCACATGAATTTGTGCCAAAACGCGTTTTAAGCATGAATACGACACTTTTGGTAGACGAGATTGCAGTTTTCTGCAAAACCACACGATTTGCATGCAAATGACGCTTTTGGCAGAACGCGCGTGTGGATTTCTACCAAACGACATGAAAAGCATGCCAATGCTGCTCTTTTTAGAACCCGCACATGAATTTGTGCCAAAACGCGTTTTAAGCATGAATACGACACTTTTGGTTGGCGAGATTGCAGTTTTCTGCAAAACCACACGATTTGCATGCAAATGACGCTTTTGGCAGAACGCGCGTGTGGATTTCTACCAAACGACGTGAAAAGCATGCCAATGCTGCTCTTTTTAGAACCCGCACATGGATTTGTGCCAAAACGCGTTTTAAGCATGAATACGACACTTTTGGTAGACGAGGATGCAGTTTTCTGCAAATCCACACGATATGCATGTAAATGACGCTTTTGGCAGAACGCGCGTGTGGATTTCTACCAAACGACGTGAAAAGCATGCCAATGCTGCTCTTTTTAGAACCCGCACATGGATTTGTCCCAAAACGCGTTTTAAGCATGAATATGACACTTTTGGTAGACGAGGATGCAGTTTTCTGCAAATCCACACGATATGCATGTAAATGACGCTTTTGGCAGAACGCGCGTGTGGATTTCTACCAAACGACGTGAAAAGCATGCCAATGCTGCTCTTTTTAGAACCCGCACATGGATTTGTGCCAAAACGCGTTTTAAGCATGAATACGACACTTTTGGTAGACGAGGATGCAGTTTTCTGCAAAACCACACGATATGCATGCAAATGACGCTTTTGGCAGAACGCGCGTGTGGATTTCTACCAAACGACGTGAAAAGCATGCCAATGCTGCTCTTTTTAGAACCCGCACATGGATTTGTGCCAAAACGCGTTTTAAGCATGAATACGACACTTTTGGTAGACGAGATTGCAGTTTTCTGCAAAACCACACGATATGCATGCAAATGACGCTTTTGGCAGAACGCGCGTGTGGATTTCTACCAAACGACGTGAAAAGCATGCCAATGCTGCTCTTTTTAGCACCCGCACATGGATTTGTGCCAAAACGCGTTTTAAGCATGAATACGACACTTTTGGTAGACGAGGATGCAGTTTTCTGCAAAACCACACGATTTGCATGCAAATGACGCTTTTGGCAGAACGCGCGTGTGGATTTCTACCAAACGACGTGAAAAGCATGCCAATGCTGCTCTTTTTAGAACCCGCACATGAATTTGTGCCAAAACGCGTTTTAAGCATGAATACGACAATTTTGGAAGACGAGATTGCAGTTTTCTGCAAAACCACACGATTTGCATGCAAATGACGCTTTTGGCAGAACGCGCGTGTGGATTTCTACCAAACGACGTGAAAAGCATGCCAATGCTGCTCTTTTTAGCACCCGCACATGGATCTGTGCCAAAACGCGTTTTAAGCATGAATACGACACTTTTGGTAGACGAGGATGCAGTTTTCTGCAAAACCACACGATATGCATGCAAATGACGCTTTTGGCAGAACGCGCGTGTGGATTTCTACCAAACGACGTGAAAAGCATGCCAATGCTGCTCTTTTTAGCACCCGCACATGGATTTGTGCCAAAACGCGTTTTAAGCATGAATACGACACTTTTGGTAGACGAGGATGCAGTTTTCTGCAAAACCACACGATATGCATGCAAATGACGGTTTTGGCAGAACGCGCGTGTGGATTTCTACCAAACGACGTGAAAAGCATGCCAATGCTGCTCTTTTTAGAACCCGCACATGGATTTGTGCCAAAACGCGTTTTAAGCATGAATACGACACTTTTGGTAGACGAGGATGCAGTTTTCTGCAAAACCACACGATTTGCATGCAAATGAAGCTTTTGGCAGAACGCGCGTGTGGATTTCTACCAAACGACGTGAAAAGCATGCCAATGCTGCTCTTTTTAGAACCCGCACATGGATTTGTGCCAAAACGCGTTTTAAGCATGAATACGACACTTTTGGTAGACGAGGATGCAGTTTTCTGCAAAACCACACGATATGCATGCAAATGACGCTTTTGGCAGAACGCGCGTGTGGATTTCTACCAAACGACGTGAAACGCATGCCAATGCTGCTCTTTTTAGAACCCGCACATGAATTTGTGCCAAAACGCGTTTTAAGCATGAATACGACACTTTTGGTAGACGAGATTGCAGTTTTCTGCAAAACCACACGATTTGCATGCAAATGACGCTTTTGGCAGAACGCGCGTGTGGATTTCTACCAAACGACATGAAAAGCATGCCAATGCTGCTCTTTTTAGAACCCGCACATGAATTTGTGCCAAAACGCGTTTTAAGCATGAATACGACACTTTTGGTAGGCGAGATTGCAGTTTTCTGCAAAACCACACGATTTGCATGCAAATGACGCTTTTGGCAGAACGCGCGTGTGGATTTCTACCAAACGACGTGAAAAGCATGCCAATGCTGCTCTTTTTAGAACCCGCACATGGATTTGTGCCAAAACGCGTTTTAAGCATGAATACGACACTTTTGGTAGACGAGGATGCAGTTTTCTGCAAATCCACACGATATGCATGTAAATGACGCTTTTGGCAGAACGCGCGTGTGGATTTCTACCAAACGACGTGAAAAGCATGCCAATGCTGCTCTTTTTAGAACCCGCACATGGATTTGTCCCAAAACGCGTTTTAAGCATGAATATGACACTTTTGGTAGACGAGGATGCAGTTTTCTGCAAATCCACACGATATGCATGTAAATGACGCTTTTGGCAGAACGCGCGTGTGGATTTCTACCAAACGACGTGAAAAGCATGCCAATGCTGCTCTTTTTAGAACCCGCACATGGATTTGTGCCAAAACGCGTTTTAAGCATGAATACGACACTTTTGGTAGACGAGGATGCAGTTTTCTGCAAAACCACACGATATGCATGCAAATGACGCTTTTGGCAGAACGCGCGTGTGGATTTCTACCAAACGGCGTGAAAAGCATGCCAATGCTGCTCTTTTTAGAACCCGCACATGGATTTGTGCCAAAACGCGTTTTAAGCATGAATACGACACTTTTGGTAGACGAGATTGCAGTTTTCTGCAAAACCACACGATATGCATGCAAATGACGCTTTTGCAGAACGCGCGTGTGCATTTCTACCAAACGATGTGAAAAGCATGCCAATGCTGCTCTTTTTAGAACCCGCACATGGATTTGTCCCAAAACGCGTTTTAAGCATGAATATGACACTTTTGGTAGACGAGAGTGCAGGTTTCTGCAAAACCACACGATATGCATGCAAATGACGCTTTTGGCAGAACGCGCGTGTGGATTTCTACCAAACGACGTGAAAAGCATGCCAATGCTGCTCTTTTTAGCACCCGCACATGGATTTGTGCCAAAACGCGTTTTAAGCATGAATACGACACTTTTGGTAGACGAGGATGCAGTTTTCTGCAAAACCACACGATATGCATGCAAATGACGCTTTTGGCAGAACGCGCGTGTGGATTTCTACCAAACGACGTGAAAAGCATGCCAATGCTGCTCTTGTTAGCACCCGCACATGGATTTGTGCCAAAACGCGTTTTAAGCATGAATACGACACTTTTGGTAGACGAGATTGCAGTTTTCTGCAAAACTACACGATATGCATGCAAATGACGCTTTTGGCAGAACGCGCGTGTGGTTTTCTACCAAACGACGTGAAAAGCATGCCAATGCTGCTCTTTTTAGAACCCGCACATGGATTTGTGCCAAAACGCGTTTTAAGCATGAATATGACACTTTTGGTAGACGAGATTGCAGTTTTCTGCAAAACCACACGATATGCATGCAAATGACGCTTTTGGCAGAACGCGCGTGTGGATTTCTACCAAACGACGTGAAAAGCATGCCAATGCTGCTCTTTTTAGAACCCGCACATGAATTTGTGCCAAAACGCGTTTTAAGCATGAATACGACACTTTTGGTAGACGAGATTGCAGTTTTCTGCAAAACCACACGATTTGCATGCAAATGACGCTTTTGGCAGAACGCGCGTGTGGATTTCTACCAAACGACGTGAAAAGCGTGCCAATGCTGCTCTTTTTAGCACCCGCACTTGGATTTGTGCCAAAACGCGTTTTAAGCATGAATACGACACTTTTGGTAGACGAGATTGCAGTTTTCTGCAAAACCACACGATATGCATGCAAATGACGCTTTTGGCAGAACGCGCGTGTGGATTTCTACCAAACGACGTGAAAAGCATGCCAATGCTGCTCTTTTTAGCACCCGCACATGGATTTGTGCCAAAACGCGTTTTAAGCATGAATACGACACTTTTGGTAGACGAGGATGCAGTTTTCTGCAAAACCACACGATATGCATGCAAATGACGCTTTTGGCAGAACGCGCGTGTGGATTTCTACCAAACGACGTGAAAAGCATGGCAATGCTGCTCTTTTTAGAACCCGCACATGAATTTGTGCCAAAACGCGTTTTAAGCATGAATACGACACTTTTGGTAGACGAGATTGCAGTTTTCTGCAAAACCACACGATTTGCATGCAAATGACGCTTTGGCAGAACGCGCGTGTGGATTTCTACCAAACGACGTGAAAAGCATGCCAATGCTGCTCTTTTTAGCACCCACACATGGATTTGTGCCAAAACGCGTTTTATGCATGAATACGACACTTTTGGTAGACGAGAATGCAGTTTTCTGCAAAACCACACGATTTGCATGCAAATGACGCTTTTGGCAGAACGCGCGTGTGGATTTCTACCAAACGACGTGAAAAGCATGCCAATGCTGCTCTTTTTAGCACCCGCACATGGATTTGTGCCAAAACGCGTTTTAAGCATGAATACGACACTTTTGGTAGACGAGATTACAGTTTTCTTCAAAACCACACGATATGCATGCAAATGACGCTTTTGGCAGAACGCGCGTGTGGATTTCTATCAAACGATGTGAAAAGCATGCCAATGCTGCTCTTTTTAGAACCCGCACATGGATTTGTCCCAAAACGCGTTTTAAGCATGAATATGACACTTTTGGTAGACGAGATTGCAGTTTTCTGCAAAACCACACGATATGCATGCAAATGACGCTTTTGGCAGAACGCGCGTGTGGATTTCTACCAAACGACGTGAAAAGCATGCCAATGCTGCTCTTTTTAGAACCCGCACATGGATTTGTCCCAAAACGCGTTTTAAGCATGAATATGACACTTTTGGTAGACGAGAATGCAGTTTTCTGCAAAACCACACGATTTGCATGCAAATGACGCTTTTGGCAGAACGCGCGTGTGGATTTCTACCAAACGACGTGAAAAGCATGCCAATGCTGCTCTTTTTAGCACCCGCACACGGATTTGTGCCAAAACGCGTTTTAAGCATGAATACGACACTTTTGGTAGACGAGATTGCAGTTTTCTGCAAAACCACACGATATGCATGCAAATGACGCTTTTGGCAGAACGCGCGTGTGGATTTCTACCAAACGATGTGAAAAGCATGCCAATGCTGCTCTTTTTAGAACCCGCACATGGATTTGTCCCAAAACGCGTTTTAAGCATGAATATGACACTTTTCGTAGACGAGATTGCAGTTTTCTGCAAAACCACACGATATGCATGCAAATGACGCTTTTGGCAGAACGCGCGTGTGGATTTCTACCAAACGACGTGAAAAGCATGCCAATGCTGCTCTTTTTAGAACCCGCACATGAATTTGTGCCAAAACGCGTTTTAAGCATGAATACGACACTTTTGGTAGACGAGATTGCAGTTTTCTGCAAAACCACACGATTTGCATGCAAATGACGCTTTTGGCAGAACGCGCGTGTGGATTTCTACCAAACGACGTGAAAAGCGTGCCAATGCTGCTCTTTTTAGCACCCGCACTTGGATTTGTGCCAAAACGCGTTTTAAGCATGAATACGACACTTTTGGTAGACGAGATTGCAGTTTTCTGCAAAACCACACGATATGCATGCAAATGACGCTTTTGGCAGAACGCGCGTGTGGATTTCTACCAAACGACGTGAAAAGCATGCCAATGCTGCTCTTTTTAGCACCCGCACATGGATTTGTGCCAAAACGCGTTTTAAGCATGAATACGACACTTTTGGTAGACGAGGATGCAGTTTTCTGCAAAACCACACGATATGCATGCAAATGACGCTTTTGGCAGAACGCGCGTGTGGATTTCTACCAAACGACGTGAAAAGCATGGCAATGCTGCTCTTTTTAGAACCCGCACATGAATTTGTGCCAAAACGCGTTTTAAGCATGAATACGACACTTTTGGTAGACGAGATTGCAGTTTTCTGCAAAACCACACGATTTGCATGCAAATGACGCTTTGGCAGAACGCGCGTGTGGATTTCTACCAAACGACGTGAAAAGCATGCCAATGCTGCTCTTTTTAGCACCCACACATGGATTTGTGCCAAAACGCGTTTTAAGCATGAATACGACACTTTTGGTAGACGAGAATGCCGTTTTCTGCAAAACCACACGATTTGCATGCAAATGACGCTTTTGGCAGAACGCGCGTGTGGATTTCTACCAAACGACGTGAAAAGCATGCCAATGCTGCTCTTTTTAGCACCCGCACATGGATTTGTGCCAAAACGCGTTTTAAGCATGAATACGACACTTTTGGTAGACGAGATTGCAGTTTTCTGCAAAACCACACGATATGCATGCAAATGACGCTTTTGGCAGAACGCGCGTGTGGATTTCTACCAAACGACGTGAAAAGCATGCCAATGCTGCTCTTTTTAGAACCCGCACATGGATTTGTCCCAAAACGCGTTTTAAGCATGAATATGACACTTTTGGTAGACGAGAATGCAGTTTTCTGCAAAACCACACGATTTGCATGCAAATGACGCTTTTGGCAGAACGCGCGTGTGGATTTCTACCAAACGACGTGAAAAGCATGCCAATGCTGCTCTTTTTAGCACCCGCACACGGATTTGTGCCAAAACGCGTTTTAAGCATGAATACGACACTTTTGGTAGACGAGATTGCAGTTTTCTGCAAAACCACACGATATGCATGCAAATGACGCTTTTGGCAGAACGCGCGTGTGGATTTCTACCAAACGATGTGAAAAGCATGCCAATGCTGCTCTTTTTAGAACCCGCACATGGATTTGTCCCAAAACGCGTTTTAAGCATGAATATGACACTTTTCGTAGACGAGATTGCAGTTTTCTGCAAAACCACACGATATGCATGCAAATGACGCTTTTGGCAGAACGCGCGTGTGGATTTCTACCAAACGACGTGAAAAGCATGCCAATGCTGCTCTTTTTAGAACCCGCACATGGATTTGTCCCAAAACGCGTTTTAAGCATGAATATGACACTTTTGGTAGACGAGGATGCAGTTTTCTGCAAATCCACACGATATGCATGTAAATGACGCTTTTGGCAGAACGCGCGTGTGGATTTCTACCAAACGACGTGAAAAGCATGCCAATGCTGCTCTTTTTAGAACCCGCACATGGATTTGTGCCAAAACGCGTTTTAAGCATGAATACGACACTTTTGGTAGACGAGGATGCAGTTTTCTGCAAAACCACACGATATGCATGCAAATGACGCTTTTGGCAGAACGCGCGTGTGGATTTCTACCAAACGACGTGAAAAGCATGCCAATGCTGCTCTTTTTAGAACCCGCACATGGATTTGTGCCAAAACGCGTTTTAAGCATGAATACGACACTTTTGGTAGACGAGATTGCAGTTTTCTGCAAAACCACACGATATGCATGCAAATGACGCTTTTGGCAGAACGCGCGTGTGGATTTCTACGAAACGACGTGAAAAGCATGCCAATGTTGCTCTTTTTAGAACCCGCACATGAATTTATGCCAAAACGCGTTTTAAGCATGAATACGACACTTTTGGTAGACGAGATTGCAGTTTTCTGCAAAACCACACGATATGCATGCAAATGACGCTTTTGGCAGAACGCGCGTGTGGATTTCTACCAAACGACGTGAAAAGCATGCCAATGCTGCTCTTTTTAGCACCCGCACATGGATTTGTGCCAAAACGCGTTTTAAGCATGAATACGACACTTTTGGTAGACGAGAATGCAGTTTTCTGCAAAACCACACGATTTGCATGCAAATGACGCTTTTGGCAGAACGCGCGTGTGGATTTCTACCAAACGACGTTAAAAGCATGCCAATGCTGCTCTTTTTAGCACCCGCACATGGATTTGTGCCAAAACGCGTTTTAAGCATGAATACGACACTTTTGGTAGACGAGATTACAGTTTTCTTCAAAACCACACGATATGCATGCAAATGACGCTTTTGGCAGAACGCGCGTGTGGATTTCTACCAAACGATGTGAAAAGCATGCCAATGCTGCTCTTTTTAGAACCCGCACATGGATTTGTCCCAAAACGCGTTTTAAGCATGAATATGACACTTTTGGTAGACGAGATTGCAGTTTTCTGCAAAACCACACGATATGCATGCAAATGACGCTTTTGGCAGAACGCGCGTGTGGATTTCTACCAAACGACGTGAAAAGCATGCCAATGCTGCTCTTTTTAGAACCCGCACATGGATTTGTCCCAAAACGCGTTTTAAGCATGAATATGACACTTTTGGTAGACGAGAATGCAGTTTTCTGCAAAACCACACGATTTGCATGCAAATGACGCTTTTGGCAGAACGCGCGTGTGGATTTCTACCAAACGACGTGAAAAGCGTGCCAATGCTGCTCTTTTTAGCACCCGCACTTGGATTTGTGCCAAAACGCGTTTTAAGCATGAATACGACACTTTTGGTAGACGAGATTGCAGTTTTCTGCAAAACCACACGATATGCATGCAAATGACGCTTTTGGCAGAACGCGCGTGTGGATTTCTACCAAACGACGTGAAAAGCATGCCAATGCTGCTCTTTTTAGCACCCGCACATGGATTTGTGCCAAAACGCGTTTTAAGCATGAATACGACACTTTTGGTAGACGAGGATGCAGTTTTCTGCAAAACCACACGATATGCATGCAAATGACGCTTTTGGCAGAACGCGCGTGTGGATTTCTACCAAACGACGTGAAAAGCATGGCAATGCTGCTCTTTTTAGAACCCGCACATGAATTTGTGCCAAAACGCGTTTTAAGCATGAATACGACACTTTTGGTAGACGAGATTGCAGTTTTCTGCAAAACCACACGATTTGCATGCAAATGACGCTTTGGCAGAACGCGCGTGTGGATTTCTACCAAACGACGTGAAAAGCATGCCAATGCTGCTCTTTTTAGCACCCACACATGGATTTGTGCCAAAACGCGTTTTAAGCATGAATACGACACTTTTGGTAGACGAGAATGCAGTTTTCTGCAAAACCACACGATTTGCATGCAAATGACGCTTTTGGCAGAACGCGCGTGTGGATTTCTACCAAACGACGTGAAAAGCATGCCAATGCTGCTCTTTTTAGCACCCGCACATGGATTTGTGCCAAAACGCGTTTTAAGCATGAATACGACACTTTTGGTAGACGAGATTACAGTTTTCTTCAAAACCACACGATATGCATGCAAATGACGCTTTTGGCAGAACGCGCGTGTGGATTTCTACCAAACGATGTGAAAAGCATGCCAATGCTGCTCTTTTTAGAACCCGCACATGGATTTGTCCCAAAACGCGTTTTAAGCATGAATATGACACTTTTGGTAGACGAGATTGCAGTTTTCTGCAAAACCACACGATATGCATGCAAATGACGCTTTTGGCAGAACGCGCGTGTGGATTTCTACCAAACGACGTGAAAAGCATGCCAATGCTGCTCTTTTTAGAACCCGCACATTGATTTGTCCCAAAACGCGTTTTAAGCATGAATATGACACTTTTGGTAGACGAGAATGCAGTTTTCTGCAAAACCACACGATTTGCATGCAAATGACGCTTTTGGCAGAACGCGCGTGTGGATTTCTACCAAACGACGTGAAAAGCATGCCAATGCTGCTCTTTTTAGCACCCGCACACGGATTTGTGCCAAAACGCGTTTTAAGCATGAATACGACACTTTTGGTAGACGAGATTGCAGTTTTCTGCAAAACCACACGATATGCATGCAAATGACGCTTTTGGCAGAACGCGCGTGTGGATTTCTACCAAACGATGTGAAAAGCATGCCAATGCTGCTCTTTTTAGAACCCGCACATGGATTTGTCCCAAAACGCGTTTTAAGCATGAATATGACACTTTTGGTAGACGAGATTGCAGTTTTCTGGCAAAACCACACGATATGCATGCAAATGACGCTTTTGGCAGAACGCGCGTGTGGATTTCTACCAAACGACGTGAAAAGCATGCCAATGCTGCTCTTTTTAGAACCCGCACATGGATTTGTCCCAAAACGCGTTTTAAGCATGAATATGACACTTTTGGTAGACGAGGATGCAGTTTTCTGCAAATCCACACGATATGCATGTAAATGACGCTTTTGGCAGAACGCGCGTGTGGATTTCTACCAAACGACGTGAAAAGCATGCCAATGCTGCTCTTTTTAGAACCCGCACATGGATTTGTGCCAAAACGCGTTTTAAGCATGAATACGACACTTTTGGTAGACGAGGATGCAGTTTTCTGCAAAACCACACGATATGCATGCAAATGACGCTTTTGGCAGAACGCGCGTGTGGATTTCTACCAAACGACGTGAAAAGCATGCCAATGCTGCTCTTTTTAGAACCCGCACATGGATTTGTGCCAAAACGCGTTTTAAGCATGAATACGACACTTTTGGTAGACGAGATTGCAGTTTTCTGCAAAACCCACACGATATGCATGCAAATGACGCTTTTGGCAGAACGCGCGTGTGGATTTCTACCAAACGACGTGAAAAGCATGCCAATGTTGCTCTTTTTAGAACCCGCACATGAATTTATGCCAAAACGCGTTTTAAGCATGAATACGACACTTTTGGTAGACGAGATTGCAGTTTTCTGCAAAACCACACGATATGCATGCAAATGACGCTTTTGGCAGAACGCGCGTGTGGATTTCTACCAAACGACGTGAAAAGCATGCCAATGCTGCTCTTTTTAGCACCCGCACATGGATTTGTGCCAAAACGCGTTTTAAGCATGAATACGACACTTTTGGTAGACGAGAATGCAGTTTTCTGCAAAACCACACGATTTGCATGCAAATGACGCTTTTGGCAGAACGCGCGTGTGGATTTCTACCAAACGACGTGAAAAGCATGCCAATGCTGCTCTTTTTAGCACCCGCACATGGATTTGTGCCAAAACGCGTTTTAAGCATGAATACGACACTTTTGGTAGACGAGATTACAGTTTTCTTCAAAACCACACGATATGCATGCAAATGACGCTTTTGGCAGAACGCGCGTGTGGATTTCCTACCAAACGATGTGAAAAGCATGCCAATGCTGCTCTTTTTAGAACCCGCACATGGATTTGTCCCAAAACGCGTTTTAAGCATGAATATGACACTTTTGGTAGACGAGATTGCAGTTTTCTGCAAAACCACACGATATGCATGCAAATGACGCTTTTGGCAGAACGCGCGTGTGGATTTCTACCAAACGACGTGAAAAGGCATGCAATGCTGCTCTTTTTAGAACCCGCACATGGATTTGTCCCAAAACGCGTTTTAAGCATGAATACGACACTTTTGGTAGACGAGATGGCAGTTTTCTGCAAAACCACACGATTTGCATGCAAATGACGCTTTTGGCAGAACGCGCGTGTGGATTTCTACCAAAGGACGTGAAAAGCATGCCAATGCTGCTCTTTTTAGCACCCGCACATGGATTTGTGCCAAAACGCGTTTTAATCATGAATACGACACTTTTGGTAGACGAGGATGCAGTTTTCTGCAAAACCACACGATATGCATGCAAATGACGCTTTTGGCAGAACGCGCGTGTGGATTTCTACCAAACGACGTGAAAAGCATGCCAATGCTGCTCTTTTTAGCACCCGCACATGGATTTGTGCCAAAACGCGTTTTAAGCATGAATACGACACTTTTGGTAGACGAGAATGCAGTTTTTCTGCAAAAACCACACGATTTGCATGCAAATGACGCTTTTGGCAGAACGCGCGTGTGGATTTCTACCAAACGACGTGAAAAGCATGCCAATGCTGCTCTTTTTAGCACCCGCACATGGATTTGTGCCAAAACGCGTTTTAAGCATGAATACGACACTTTTGGTAGACGAGATTACAGTTTTCTTCAAAACCACACGATATGCATGCAAATTACGCTTTTGGCAGAACGCGCGTGTGGATTTCTACCAAACGATGTGAAAAGCATGCCAATGCTGCTCTTTTTAGAACCCGCACATGGATTTGTCCCAAAACGCGTTTTAAGCATGAATACGACACTTTTGGTAGACGAGATGGCAGTTTTTGCAAAACCACACGATTTGCATGCAAATGACGCTTTTGGCAGAACGCGCGTGTGGATTTCTACCAAACGACGTGAAAAGCATGCCAATGCTGCTCTTTTTAGCACCCGCACATGGATTTGTGCCAAAACGCGTTTTAAGCATGAATACGACACTTTTGGTAGACGAGAATGCAGTTTTTCTGCAAAACCACACGATTTGCATGCAAATGACGCTTTTGGCAGAACGCGCGTGTGGATTTCTACCAAACGACGTGAAAAGCATGCCAATGCTGCTCTTTTTAGCACCCGCACATGGATTTGTGCCAAAACGCGTTTTTAAGCATGAATACGACACTTTTGGTAGACGAGATTACAGTTTTCTTCAAAACCACACGATATGCATGCAAATGACGCTTTTGGCAGAACGCGCGTGTGGATTTCTACCAAACGATGTGAAAAGCATGCCAATGCTGCTCTTTTTAGAACCCGCACATGGATTTGTCCCAAAACGCGTTTTAAGCATGAATATGACACTTTTGGTAGACGAGATTGCAGTTTTCTGCAAAACCACACGATATGCATGCAAATGACGCTTTGAGCAGAACGCGCGTGTGGATTTCTACCAAACGACGTGAAAAGCATGCCAATGCTGCTCTTTTTAGAACCCGCACATGGGTTTGTCCCAAAAACGCGTTTTAAGCATGAATATGACACTTTTGGTAGACGAGGATGCAGTTTTCTGCAAATCCACACGATATGCATGTAAATGACGCTTTTGGCAGAACGCGCGTGTGGATTTCTACCAAACGACGTGAAAAGCATGCCAATGCTGCTCTTTTTAGAACCCGCACATGGATTTGTGCCAAAAACGCGTTTTAAGCATGAATACGACACTTTTGGTAGACGAGGATGCAGTTTTCTGCAAAAACCACACGATATGCATGCAAATGACGCTTTTGGCAGAACGCGCGTGTGGATTTCTACCAAACGACGTGAAAAGCATGCCAATGCTGCTCTTTTTAGAACCCGCACATGGATTTGTGCCAAAACGCGTTTTAAGCATGAATACGACACTTTGGTAGACCGAGATTGCAGTTTTCTGCAAAACCACACGATATGCATGCAAATGACGCTTTTGGCAGAACGCGCGTGTGGATTTCTACCAAACGACGTGAAAAGCAAGCCAATGTTGCTCTTTTTAGAACCCGCACATGAATTATGCCAAAACGCGTTTTAAGCATGAATACGACACTTTTGGTAGACGAGATTGCAGTTTTCTGCAAAACCACACGATATGCATGCAAATGACGCTTTTGGCAGAACGCGCGTGTGGATTTCTACCAAACGACGTGAAAAGCATGCCAATGCAGCTCTTTTTAGCACCCGCACATGGATTTGTGCCAAAACGCGTTTTAAGCATGAATACGACACTTTTGGTAGACGAGGATGCAGTTTTCTGCAAAACCACACGATTTGCATGCAAATGACGCTTTTGGCAGAACGCGCGTGTGGATTTCTACCAAACGACGTGAAAAGCATGCCAATGCTGCTCTTTTTAGCACCCGCACATGGATTTGTGCCAAAACGCGTTTTAAAGCATGAATACGACACTTTTGGTAGACGAGATTACAGTTTTCTGCAAAACCACACGATATGCATGCAAATGACGCTTTTGGCAGAACGCGCGTGTGGATTTCTACCAAACGATGTGAAAAGCATGCCAATGCTGCTCTTTTTAGAACCCGCACATGGATTTGTCCCAAAACGCGTTTTAAGCATGAATACGACACTTTTGGTAGACGAGATGGCAGTTTTGTGCAAAAACCACACGATTTGCATGCAAATGACGCTTTTGGCAGAACGCGCGTGTGGATTTCTACCAAACGACGTGAAAAGCATGCCAATGCTGCTCTTTTTAGCACCCGCACATGGATTTGTGCCAAAACGCGTTTTAAGCATGAATACGACACTTTTGGTAGACGAGAATGCAGTTTTCTGCAAAACCACACGATTTGCATGCAAATGACGCTTTTGGCAGAACGCGCGTGTGGATTTCTACCAAAACGACGTGAAAAGCATGCCAATGCTGCTCTTTTTAGCACCCGCACATGGATTTGTGCCAAAACGCGTTTTAAGCATGAATACGACACTTTTGGTAGACGAGATTACAGTTTTCTTCAAAACCACACGATATGCATGCAAATGACGCTTTTTGGCAGAACGCGCGTGTGGATTTCTACCAAACGATGTGAAAAGCATGCCAATGCTGCTCTTTTTAGAACCCGCACATGGATTTGTCCCAAAACGCGTTTTAAGCATGAATATGACACTTTTGGTAGACGAGATTGCAGTTTTCTGCAAAACCACACGATATGCATGCAAATGACGCTTTTGGCAGAACGCGCGTGTGGATTTCTACCAAACGACGTGAAAAGCATGCCAATGCTGCTCTTTTTAGAACCCGCACATGGGTTTGTCCCAAAACGCGTTTTAAGCATGAATATGACACTTTTGGTAGACGAGGATGCAGTTTTCTGCAAATCCACACGATATGCATGTAAATGACGCTTTTGGCAGAACGCGCGTGTGGATTTCTACCAAACGACGTGAAAAGCATGCCAATGCTGCTCTTTTTAGAACCCGCACATGGATTTGTGCCAAAACGCGTTTTAAAGCATGAATACGACACTTTTGGTAGACGAGGATGCAGTTTTCTGCAAAACCACACGATATGCATGCAAATGACGCTTTTGGCAGAACGCGCGTGTGATTTCTACCAAACGACGTGAAAAGCATGCCAATGCTGCTCTTTTTAGAACCCGCACATGGATTTGTGCCAAAACGCGTTTTAAGCATGAATACGACACTTTTGGTAGACGAGATTGCAGTTTTCTGCAAAACCACACGATATGCATGCAAATGACGCTTTTGGCAGAACGCGCGTGTGGATTTCTACCAAACGACGTGAAAAGCATGCCAATGTTGCTCTTTTTAGAACCCGCACATGAATTTATGCCAAAACGCGTTTTAAGCATGAATACGACACTTTTGGTAGACGAGATTGCAGTTTTCTGCAAAACCACACGATATGCATGCAAATGACGCTTTTGGCAGAACGCGCGTGTGGATTTCTACCAAACGACGTGAAAAGCATGCCAATGCAGCTCTTTTTAGCACACCGCACATGGATTTGTGCCAAAACGCGTTTTAAGCATGAATACGACACTTTTGGTAGACGAGGATGCAGTTTTCTGCAAAACCACACGATTTGCATGCAAATGACGCTTTTGGCAGAACGCGCGTGTGGATTTCTACCAAACGACGTGAAAAGCATGCCAATGCTGCTCGTTTTAGAACCCGCACATGAATTTGTGCCAAAACGCGTTTTAAGCATGAATACGACACTTTTGGTAGACGAGATGGCAGGTTTTCTGCAAAACCACACGATTTGCATGCAAATGACGCTTTTGGCAGAACGCGCTTGTGGATTTCTACCAAACGACGTGAAAAGCATGCCAATGCTGCTCTTTTTAGCACCCGCACATGGATTTGTGCCAAAACGCGTTTTAAGCATGAATACGACACTTTTGGTAGACGAGGATGCAGTTTTCTGCAAAACCACACGATATGCATGCAAATGACGCTTTTGGCAGAACGCGCGTGTGGATTTCTACCAAACGACGTGAAAAGCATGCCAATGCTGCTCTTTTTAGAACCCGCACATGAATTTGTGCCAAAACGCGTTTTAAGCATGAATACGACACTTTTGGTAGACGAGATTGCAGTTTTCTGCAAAACCACACGATTTGCATGCAAATGACGCTTTTGGCAGAACGCGCGTGTGGATTTCTACCAAACTACGTGAAAAGCGTGCCAATGCTGCTCTTTTTAGCACCCGCACTTGGATTTGTGCCAAAACGCGTTTTAAGCATGAATACGACACTTTTGGTAGACGAGATTGCAGTTTTCTGCAAAACCACACGATATGCATGCAAATGACGCTTTTGGCAGAACGCGCGTGTGGATTTCCACCAAACGACGTGAAAAGCATGCCAATGCTGCTCTTTTTAGAACCCGCACATGGATTTGTGCCAAAACGCGTTTTATGCATGAATACGACACTTTTGGTAGACGAGGATGCAGTTTTCTGCAAAACCACACGATATGCATGCAAATGACGCTTTTGGCAGAACGCGCGTGTGGATTTCTACCAAACGACGTGAAAAGCATGCCAATGCTGCTCTTTTTAGAACCCGCACATGGATTTGTGCCAAAACGCGTTTTAGGCATGAATACGACACTTTTGGTAGACGAGGATGCAGTTTTCTGCAAAACCACACGATATGCATGCAAATGACGCTTTTGGCAGAACGCGCGTGTGGATTTCTACCAAACGACGTGAAAAGCATGGCAATGCTGCTCTTTTTAGAACCCGCACATGAATTTGTGCCAAAACGCGTTTTAGCATGAATACGACACTTTTGGTAGACGAGATTGCAGTTTTCTGCAAAACCACACGATTTGCATGCAAATGACGCTTTTGGCAGAACGCGCGTGTGGATTTCTACCAAACGACGTGAAAAGCATGCCAATGCTGCTCTTTTTAGAACCCGCACATGGATTTGTGCCAAAACGCGTTTTAAGCATGAATACGTCACTTTTGGTAGACGAGATTGCAGTTTTCTGCAAAAACCACACGATATGCATGCAAATGACGCTTTTGGCAGAAACGCGCGTGTGGATTTCTACCAAACGATGTGAAAAGCATGCCAATGCTGCTCTTTTTAGAACCCGCACATGGATTTGTCCCAAAACGCGTTTTAAGCATGAATATGACACTTTTGTAGACGAGATTGCAGTTTTTCTGCAAAACCACACGATATGCATGCAAATGACGCTTTTGGCAGAACGCGCGTGTGGATTTCTACCAAACGACGTGAAAAGCATGCCAATGCTGCTCTTTTTAGAACCCGCACATGGATTTGTGCCAAAACGCGTTTTATGCATGAATACGACACTTTTGGTAGACGAGGATGCAGTTTTCTGCAAAACCACACGATATGCATGCAAATGACGCTTTTTGCAGAACGCGCGTGTGGATTTCTACCAAACGACGTGAAAAGCATGCCAATGCTGCTCTTTTTAGAACCCGCACATGGATTTGTGCCAAAACGCGTTTTTAGGCATGAATACGACACTTTTGGTAGACGAGGATGCAGTTTTCTGCAAAACCACACGATATGCATGCAAATGACGCTTTTGGCAGAACGCGCGTGTGGATTTCTACCAAACGACGTGAAAAGCATGCCAATGCTGCTCTTTTTAGCACCCGCACATGGATTTGTGCCAAAAACGCGTTTTAAGCATGAATACGACACTTTTGGTAGACGAGAATGCAGTTTTCTGCAAAACCACACGATTTGCATGCAAATGACGCTTTTGGCAGAACGCGCGTGTGGATTTCTACCAAACGACGTGAAAAGCATGCCAATGCTGCTCTTTTTAGCACCCGCACATGGATTTGTGCCAAAACGCGGTTTTAAGCATGAATACGACACTTTTGGTAGACGAGATTACCAGTTTTCTTCAAAACCACACGATATGCATGCAAATGACGCTTTTGGCAGAACGCGCGTGTGGATTTCTACCAAACGATGTGAAAAGCATGCCAATGCTGCTCTTTTTAGAACCCGCACATGGATTTGTCCCAAAACGCGTTTTAAGCATGAATATGACACTTTTGGTAGACGAGATTGCAGTTTTCTGCAAAACCACACGATATGCATGCAAATGACGCTTTTGGCAGAACGCGCGTGTGGATTTCTACCAAACGACGTGAAAAGCATGCCAATGCTGCTCTTTTTAGAACCCGCACATGGATTTGTCCCAAAACGCGTTTTAAAGCATGAATACGACACTTTTGGTAGACGAGATGGCAGTTTTCTGCAAAACCACACGATTTGCATGCAAATGACGCTTTTGGCAGAACGCGCGTGTGGATTTCTACCAAACGACGTGAAAAGCATGCCAATGCTGCTCTTTTTAGCACCCGCACATGGATTTGTGCCAAAACGCGTTTTAATCATGAATACGACACTTTTGGTAGACGAGGATGCAGTTTTCTGCAAAACCACACGATATGCATGCAAATGACGCTTTTGGCAGAACGCGCGTGTGGATTTCTACCAAAACGACGTGAAAAGCATGCCAATGCTGCTCTTTTTAGCACCCGCACATGGATTTGTGCCAAAACGCGTTTTAAGCATGAATACGACACTTTTGGTAGACGAGAATGCAGTTTTCTGCAAAACCACACGATTTGCATGCAAATGACGCTTTTGGCAGAACGCGCGTGTGGATTTCTACCAAACGACGTGAAAAGCATGCCAATGCTGCTCTTTTTAGCACCCGCACATGGATTTGTGCCAAAACGCGTTTTAAGCATGAATACGACACTTTTGGTAGACGAGATTACAGTTTTCTTCAAAACCACACGATATGCATGCAAATTACGCTTTTGGCAGAACGCGCGTGTGGATTTCTACCAAACGATGTGAAAAGCATGCCAATGCTGCTCTTTTTAGAACCCGCACATGGATTTGTCCCAAAACGCGTTTTAAGCATGAATACGACACTTTTGGTAGACGAGATGGCAGTTTTGTGCAAAACCACACGATTTGCATGCAAATGACGCTTTTGGCAGAACGCGCGTGTGGATTTCTACCAAACGACGTGAAAAGCATGCCAATGCTGCTCTTTTTAGCACCCGCACATGGATTTGTGCCAAAACGCGTTTTAAGCATGAATACGACACTTTTGGTAGACGAGAATGCAGTTTTCTGCAAAACCACACGATTTGCATGCAAATGACGCTTTTGGCAGAACGCGCGTGTGGATTTCTACCAAACGACGTGAAAAGCATGCCAATGCTGCTCTTTTTAGCACCCGCACATGGATTTGTGCCAAAACGCGTTTTAAGCATGAATACGACACTTTTGGTAGACGAGATTACAGTTTTCTTCAAAACCACACGATATGCATGCAAATGACGCTTTTGGCAGAACGCGCGTGTGGATTTCTACCAAACGATGTGAAAAGCATGCCAATGCTGCTCTTTTTAGAACCCGCACATGGATTTGTCCCAAAACGCGTTTTAAGCATGAATATGACACTTTTGGTAGACGAGATTGCAGTTTTCTGCAAAACCACACGATATGCATGCAAATGACGCTTTTGGCAGAACGCGCGTGTGGATTTCTACCAAACGACGTGAAAAGCATGCCAATGCTGCTCTTTTTAGAACCCGCACATGGGTTTGTCCCAAAACGCGTTTTAAGCATGAATATGACACTTTTGGTAGACGAGGATGCAGTTTTCTGCAAATCCACACGATATGCATGTAAATGACGCTTTTGGCAGAACGCGCGTGTGGATTTCTACCAAACGACGTGAAAAGCATGCCAATGCTGCTCTTTTTAGAACCCGCACATGGATTTGTGCCAAAACGCGTTTTAAGCATGAATACGACACTTTTGGTAAGACGAGGATGCAGTTTTCTGCAAAACCACACGATATGCATGCAAATGACGCTTTTGGCAGAACGCGCGTGTGGATTTCTACCAAACGACGTGAAAAGCATGCCAATGCTGCTCTTTTTAGAACCCGCACATGGATTTGTGCCAAAACGCGTTTTAAGCATGAATACGACACTTTTGGTAGACGAGATTGCAGTTTTCTGCAAAACCACACGATATGCATGCAAATGACGCTTTTGGCAGAACGCGCGTGTGGATTTCTACCAAACGACGTGAAAAAGCATGCCAATGTTGCTCTTTTTAGAACCCGCACATGAATTTATGCCAAAACGCGTTTTAAGCATGAATACGACACTTTTGGTAGACGAGATTGCAGTTTTCTGCAAAACCACACGATATGCATGCAAATGACGCTTTTGGCAGAACGCGCGTGTGGATTTCTACCAAACGACGTGAAAAGCATGCCAATGCAGCTCTTTTTAGCACCCGCACATGGATTTGTGCCAAAACGCGTTTTAAGCATGAATACGACACTTTTGGTAGACGAGGATGCAGTTTTCTGCAAAACCACACGATTTGCATGCAAATGACGCTTTTGGCAGAACGCGCGTGTGATTTCTACCAAACGACGTGAAAAGCATGCCAATGCTGCTCGTTTTAGAACCCGCACATGAATTTGTGCCAAAACGCGTTTTAAGCATGAATACGACACTTTTGGTAGACGAGATGGCAGTTTTCTGCAAAACCACACGATTTGCATGCAAATGACGCTTTTGGCAGAACGCGCGTGTGGATTTCTACCAAACGACGTGAAAAGCATGCCCAATGCTGCTCTTTTTAGCACCCGCACATGGATATTGTGCCAAAACGCGTTTAAGCATGAATACGACACTTTTGGTAGACGAGGATGCAGTTTTCTGCAAAACCACACGATATGCATGCAAATGACGCTTTTGGCAGAACGCGCGTGTGATTTCTACAAACGACGTGAAAAAGCATGCCAATGCTGCTCTTTTTAGAACCCGCACATGAATTTGTGCCAAAACGCGTTTTAAAGCATGAATACGACACTTTTGGTAGACGAGATTGCAGTTTTCTGCAAAACCACACGATTTGCATGCAAATGACGCTTTTGGCAGAACGCGCGTGTGGATTTCTACCAAACTACGTGAAAAGCGTGCCAATGCTGCTCTTTTTAGCACCCGCACTTGGATTTGTGCCAAAACGCGTTTTAAGCATGAATACGACACTTTTGGTAGACGAGATTGCAGTTTTCTGCAAAACCACACGATATGCATGCAAATGACGCTTTTGGCAGAACGCGCGTGTGGATTTCTACCAAAACGACGTGAAAAGCATGCCACATGCTGCTCTTTTTAGAACCCGCACATGGATTTGTGCCAAAACGCGTTTTATGCATGAATACGACACTTTTGGTAGACGAGGATGCAGTTTTCTGCAAAACCACACGATATGCATGCAAATGACGCTTTTGGCAGAACGCGCGTGTGGATTTCTACCAAACGACGTGAAAAGCATGCCAATGCTGCTCTTTTTAGACCCGCACATGGATTTGTGCCAAAACGCGTTTTAGGCATGAATACGACACTTTTGGTAGACGAGGATGCAGTTTTCTGCAAAACCACACGATATGCATGCAAATGACGCTTTTGGCAGAACGCGCGTGTGGATTTCTACCAAACGACGTGAAAAGCATGGCAATGCTGCTCTTTTTAGAACCCGCACATGAATTTGTGCCAAAACGCGTTTTAAGCATGAATACGACACTTTTGGTAGACGAGATTGCAGTTTTCTGCAAAAACCACACGATTTGCATGCAAATGACGCTTTTGGCAGAACGCGCGTGTGGATTTCTACCAAACGACGTGAAAAGCATGCCAATTGCTGCTCTTTTTAGAACCCGCACATGGATTTGTGCCAAAACGCGTTTTAAGCATGAATACGTCACTTTTGGTAGACGAGATTGCAGTTTTCTGCAAAACCACACGATATGCATGCAAATGACGCTTTTGGCAGAACGCGCGTGTGGATTTCTACCAAAACGACGTGAAAAGCATGCCAATGTTGCTCTTTTTAGAACCCGCACATGAATTTGTGCCAAAACGCGTTTTAAGCATGAATACGACACTTTTGGTAGACGAGATTGCAGTTTTCTGCAAAACCACACGATATGCATGCAAATGACGCTTTTGGCAGAACGCGCGTGTGGATTTCTACCAAACGACGTGAAAAGCATGCCAATGCTGCTCTTTTTAGCACCCGCACATGGATTTGTGCCAAAACGCGTTTTAAGCATGAATACGACACTTTTGGTAGACGAGGATGCAGTTTTCTGCAAAACCACACGATTTGCATGCAAATGACGCTTTTGGCAGAACGCGCGTGTGGATTTCTACCAAACGACGTGAAAAGCATGCCAATGCTGCTCTTTTTTAGCACCCGCACATGGATTTGTGCCAAAACGCGTTTTAAGAGTGAATACGACCACTTTTGGTAGACGAGGATGCAGTTTTCTGCAAAACCACACGATATGCATGCAAATGACGCTTTTGGCAGAACGCGCGTGTGGATTTCTACCAAACGACGTGAAAAGCATGCCAATGCTGCTCTTTTTAGAACCCGCACATGGATTTGTGCCAAAACGCGTTTTAAGCATGAATACGACACTTTTGGTAGACGAGGATGCAGTTTTCTGCAAAACCACACGATTTGCATGCAAATGACGCTTTTGGCAGAACGCGCGTGTGGATTTCTACCAAACGACGTGAAAAGCATGCCAATGCTGATCTCTTTTTAGAACCCGCACATGGATTTGTCCAAAACGCGTTTTAAGCATGAATATGACACTTTTGGTAGACGAGAATGCAGTTTTCTGCAAAACCACACGATTTGCATGCAAATGACGCTTTTGGCAGAACGCGCGTGTGGATTTCTACCAAACGACGTGAAAAGCATGCCAATGCTGCTCTTTTTAGCACCCGCACACGGATATGTGCCAAAACGCGTTTTAAGCATGAATACGACACTTTTGGTAGACGAGATTGCAGTTTTCTGCAAAACCACACGATATGCATGCAAATGACGCTTTTGCAGAACGCGCGTGTGGATTTCTACCAAACGATGTGAAAAGCATGCCAATGCTGCTCTTTTTAGAACCCGCACATGGATTTGTCCCAAAACGCGTTTTAAGCATGAATATGACACTTTTGGTAGACGAGATTGCAGTTTTCTGCAAAACCACACGATATGCATGCAAATGACGCTTTTTGGCAGAACGCGCGTG
>NW_027225926.1:0-38069 GCF_038994185.2 Dermacentor albipictus | reverse complement strand
TTTTGGCACAAATCCATGTGCAGGTTCTAAAAAGAGCAGCATTGGCATGCTTTTCACGTCGTTTGGTAGAAATCCACACGCGCGTTCTGCCAAAGCACCATTTGTATGCATATCGTGTGGTTTTGCAGAAAACTGCATCCTCGTCTACCAAAAGTTGCACATTCATGCTTAAAACGCGTTTTGGCACAAATCCATGTGCGGGTGCTAAAAAGAGCAGCATTGGCATGCTTTTCACGTCGTTTGGTAGAAATCCACACGCGCGTTTTGCCAAAAGCGTCATTTGCATGCATATCGTGTGGTTTTGCAGAAAACTGCATCCTCGTCTACCAAAAGTTGCATATTCATGCTTAAAACGCGTTTTGGCACAAATCCATGTGCGGGTGCTAAAAAGAGCAGCATTGGCATGCTTTTCACGTCGTTTGGTAGAAATCCACACGCGCGTTCTGCCAAAAGCACCATTTGCGTGCATATCGTGTGGTTTTGCAGAAAACTGCATCCTCGTCTACCAAAAGTTGCATATTCATGCTTAAAACGCGTTTTGGCACAAATCCATGTGCGGGTGCTAAAAAGAGCAGCATTGGCATGCTTTTCACGTCGTTTGGTAGAAATCCACACGCGCGTTCTGCCAAAAGCACCATTTGCATGCATATCGTGTGGTTTTGCAGAAAACTGCATCCTCGTCTACCAAGTGTCATATTCATGCTTAAAACGCGTTTTGGCACAAATCCATGTGCAGGTTCTAAAAAGAGCAGCATTGGCATGCTTTTCACGTCGTTTGGTAGAAATCCACACGCGCGTTCTGCCAAAGCACCATTTGCATGCATATCGTGTGGTTTTGCAGAAAACTGCATCCTCGTCTACCAAAAGTTGCACATTCATGCTTAAAACGCGTTTTGGCACAAATCCATGTGCGGGTGCTAAAAAGAGCAGCATTGGCATGCTTTTCACGTCGTTTGGTAGAAATCCACACGCGCGTTCTGCCAAAAGCGTCATTTGCATGCATATCGTGTGGTTTTGCAGAAAACTGCATCCTCGTCTACCAAAAGTTGCATATTCATGCTTAAAACGCGTTTTGGCACAAATCCATGTGCGGGTGCTAAAAAGAGCAGCATTGACATGCTTTTCACGTCGTTTGGTAGAAATTCACACGCGCGTTCTGCCAAAAGCGTCATTTGCATGCATATCGTGTGGTTTTCCAGAAAACTGCATCCTCGTCTACCAAAAGTTGCATATTCATGCTTAAAACACGTTTTGGCACAAATCCATGTGCGGGTTCTAAAAAGAGCAGCATTGGCATGCTTTTCACGTCGTTTGGTAGAAATCCACACGCGCGTTCTGCCAAAAGCGTCATTTGCATGCATATCGTGTGGTTTTGCAGAAAACTGCATCCTCGTCCACCAAAAGTTGCATATTCATGCTTAAAACGCGTTTTGGCACAAATCCATGTGCGGGTGCTAAAAAGAGCAGCATTGGCATGCTTTTCACGTCGTTTGGTAGAAATCCACACGCGAGTTCTGCCAAAAGCACCATTTGCATGCATATCGTGTGGTTTTGCAGAAAACTGCATCCTCGTCTACCAAAAGTGTCATATTCATGCTTAAAACGCGTTTTGGCACAAATCCATGTGCGGGTTCTAAAAAGAGCAGCATTGGCATGCTTTTCACGTCGTTTGGTAGAAATCCACACGCGCGTTCTGCCAAAAGCACCATTTGCGTGCATATCGTGTGGTTTTGCAGAAAACTGCATCCTCGTCTACCAAAAGTTGCATATTCATGCTTAAAACGCGTTTTGGCACAAATCCATGTGCGGGTGCTAAAAAGAGCAGCATTGGCATGCTTTTCTCGTCGTTTGGTAGAAATCCACACGCGCGTTCTGCCAAAAGCACCATTTGCATGCATATCGTGTGGTTTTGCAGAAAACTGCATCCTCGTCTACCAAGTGTCATATTCATGCTTAAAACGCGTTTTGGCACAAATCCATGTGCAGGTTCTAAAAAGAGCAGCATTGGCATGCTTTTCACGTCGTTTGGTAGAAATCCACACGCGCGTTCTGCCAAAGCACCATTTGCATGCATATCGTGTGGTTTTGCAGAAAACTGCATCCTCGTCTACCAAAAGTTGCACATTCATGCTTAAAACGCGTTTTGGCACAAATCCATGTGCGGGTGCTAAAAAGAGCAGCATTGGCATGCTTTTCACGTCGTTTGGTAGAAATACACACGCGCGTTCTGCCAAAAGCGTCATTTGCATGCATATCGTGTGGTTTTGCAGAAAACTGCATCCTCGTCTACATAAAGTTGCATATTCATGCTTAAAACGCGTTTTGGCACAAATCCATGTGCGGGTGCTAAAAAGAGCAGCATTGGCATGCTTTTCACGTCATTTGGTAGAAATCCACACGCGCGTTCTGCCAAAAGCGTCATTTGCATGAATATCGTGTGGTTTTGCAGAAAACTGCATCCTCGTCTACGAAAAGTTGCATATTCATGCTTAAAACGCGTTTTGGCACAAATCCATGTGCGGGTTCTAAAAAGAGCAGCATTGGCATGCTTTTCACGTCGTTTGGTAGAAATCCACACGCGCGTTCTGCCAAAAGCACCATTTGCGTGCATATCGTGTGGTTTTGCAGAAAACTGCATCCTCGTCTACCAAAAGTTGCATATTCATGCTTAAAACGCGTTTTGGCACAAATCCATGTGCGGGTGCTAAAAAGAGCAGCATTGGCATGCTTTTCACGTCGTTTGGTAGAAATCCACACGCGCGTTCTGCCAAAGCACCATTTGCATGCATATCGTGTGGTTTTGCAGAAAACTGCATCCTCGTCTACCAAAAGTTGCACATTCATGCTTAAAACGCGTTTTGGCACAAATCCATGTGCGGGTGCTAAAAAGAGCAGCATTGGCATGCTTTTCACGTCGTTTGGTAGAAATCCACACGCGCGTTCTGCCAAAAGCGTCATTTGCATGCATATCGTGTGGTTTTGCAGAAAACTGCATCCTCGTCTACCAAAAGTTGCATATTCATGCTTAAAACGCGTTTTGGCACAAATCCATGTGCGGGTGCTAAAAAGAGCAGCATTGACATGCTTTTCACGTCGTTTGGTAGAAATTCACACGCGCGTTCTGCCAAAAGCGTCATTTGCATGCATATCATGTGGTTTTGCAGAAAACTGCATCCTCGTCTACCAAAAGTTGCATATTCATGCTTAAAACACGTTTTGGCACAAATCCATGTGCGGGTTCTAAAAAGAGCAGCATTGGCATGCTTTTCACGTCGTTTGGTAGAAATCCACACGCGCGTTCTGCCAAAAGCGTCATTTGCATGCATATCGTGTGGTTTTGCAGAAAACTGCATCCTCGTCTACCAAAAGTTGCATATTCATGCTTAAAACGCGATTTGGCACAAATCCATGTGCGGGTGCTAAAAAGAGCAGCATTGGCATGCTTTTCACGTCGTTTGGTAGAAATCCACACGCGCGTTCTGCCAAAAGCACCAATTGCATGCATATCGTGTGGTTTTGCAGAAAACTGCATCCTCGTCTACCAAATGTGTCATATTCATGCTTAAAACGCGTTTTGGCACAAATCCATGTGCGGGTTCTCAAAAGAGCAGCATTGGCATGCTTTTCACGTCGTTTGGTAGAAATCCACACGCGCGTTCTGCCAAAAGCACCATTTGCATGCATATCGTGTGGTTTTGCAGAAAACTGCATCCTCGTCTACCAAAAGTGTCATATTCATGCTTAAACGCGTTTTGGCACAAATCCATGTGCGGGTTCTAAAAAGAGCAGCATTGGCATGCTTTTCACGTCGTTTGGTAGAAATCCACACGCGCGTTCTGCCAAAAGCGTCATTTGCATGCATATCGTGTGGTTTTGCAGAAAACTGCATCCTCGTCTACCAAAAGTTGCATATTCATGCTTAAAACGCCTTTTGGCACAAATCCATGTGCGGGTGCTAAAAAGAGCAGCATTGGCATGCTTTTCACGTCGTTTGGTAGAAATCCACACGCGCGTTCTGCCAAAAGCACCATTTGCATGCATATCGTGTGGTTTTGCAGAAAACTGCATCCTCGTCTACCAAAAGTGTCATATTCATGCTTAAAACGCGTTTTGGCACAAATCCATGTGCGGGTTCTAAAAAGAGCAGCATTGGCATGCTTTTCACGTCGTTTGGTAGAAATCCACACGCGCGTTCTGCCAAAAGCGTCATTTGCATGCATATCGTGTGGTTTTGCAGAAAACTGCATCCTCGTCTACCAAAAGTTGCATATTCATGCTTAAAACGCGTTTTGGCACAAATCCATGTGCGGGTTCTAAAAAGAGCAGCATTGGCATGCTTTTCACGTCGTTTGGTAGAAATCCAAACGCGCGTTCTGCCAAAAGCACCATTTGCGTGCATATCGTGTGGTTTTGCAGAAAACTGCATCCTCGTCCACCAAAAGTTGCATATTCATGCTTAAAACGCGTTTTGGCACAAATCCATGTGCGGGTGCTAAAAAGAGCAGCATTGGCATGCTTTTCACGTCGTTTGGTAGAAATTCACACGCGCGTTCTGCCAAAAGCGTCATTTGCATGCATATCGTGTGGTTTTGCAGAAAACTGCATCCTCGTCTACCAAAAGTTGTATATTCATGCTTAAAACGCGTTTTGGCACAAATCCATGTGCGGGTGCTAAAAAGAGCAGCAGTGGCATGCTTTTCACGTCGTTTGGTAGAAATCCACAGGCGAGTTCTGCCAAAAGCACCATTTGCATGCATATCGTGTGGTTTTGCAGAAAACTGCATCCTCGTCTACCAAAAGTGTCATATTCATGCTTAAAACGCGTTTTGGCACAAATCCATGTGCGGGTTCTAAAAAGAGCAGCATTGGCATGCTTTTCACGTCGTTTGGTAGAAATCCACACGCGCGTTCTGCCAAAAGCACCATTTGCGTGCATATCGTGTGGTTTTGCAGAAAACTGCATCCTCGTCTACCAAAAGTTGCATATTCATGCTTAAAACGCGTTTTGGCACAAATCCATGTGCGGGTGCTAAAAAGAGCAGCATTGGCATGCTTTTCACGTCGTTTGGTAGAAATCCACACGCGCATTCTGCCAAAAGCACCATTTGCATGCATATCGTGTGGTTTTGCAGAAAACTGCATCCTCGTCTACCAAGTGTCATATTCATGCTTAAAACGCGTTTTGGCACAAATCCATGTGCAGGTTCTAAAAAGAGCAGCATTGGCATGCTTTTCACGTCGTTTGGTAGAAATCCACGCGCGCGTTCTGCCAAAGCACCATTTGCATGCATATCGTGTGGTTTTGCAGAAAACTGCATCCTCGTCTACCAAAAGTTGCATATTCATGCTTAAAACGCGTTTTGGCACAAATCCATGTGCGGGTGCTAAAAAGAGCAGCATTGGCATGCTTTTCACGTCATTTGGTAGAAATCCACACGCGCGTTCTGCCAAAAGCGTCATTTGCATGAATATCGTGTGGTTTTGCAGAAAACTGCATCCTCGTCTACGAAAAGTTGCATATTCATGCTTAAAACGCGTTTTGGCACAAATCCATGTGCGGGTTCTAAAAAGAGCAGCATTGGCATGCTTTTCACGTCGTTTGGTAGAAATCCACACGCGCGTTCTGCCAAAAGCACCATTTGCGTGCATATCGTGTGGTGTTGCAGAAAACTGCATCCTCGTCTACCAAAAGTTGCATATTCATGCTTAAAACGCGTTTTGGCACAAATCCATGTGCGGGTGCTAAAAAGAGCAGCATTGGCATGCTTTTCACGTCGTTTGGTAGAAATCCACACGCGCGTTCTGCCAAAAGCACCATTTGCATGCATATCGTGTGGTTTTGCAGAAAACTGCATCCTCGTCTACCAAGTGTCATATTCATGCTTAAAACGCGTTTTGGCACAAATCCATGTGCAGGTTCTAAAAAGAGCAGCATTGGCATGCTTTTCACGTCGTTTGGTAGAAATCCACACGCGCGTTCTGCCAAAGCACCATTTGCATGCATATCGTGTGGTTTTGCAGAAAACTGCATCCTCGTCTACCAAAAGTGTCATATTCATGCTTAAAACGCGTTTTGGCACAAATCCATGTGCGGGTGCTAAAAAGAGCAGCATTGACATGCTTTTCACGTCGTTTGGTAGAAATTCACACGCGCGTTCTGCCAAAAGCGTCATTTGCATGCATATCGTGTGGTTTTGCAGAAAACTGCATCCTCGTCTACCAAAAGTTGCATATTCATGCTTAAAACACGTTTTGGCACAAATCCATGTGCGGGTTCTAAAAAGAGCAGCATTGGCATGCTTTTCACGTCGTTTGGTAGAAATCCACACGCGCGTTCTGCCAAAAGCGTCATTTGCATGCATATCGTGTGGTTTTGCAGAAAACTGCATCCTCGTCTACCAAAAGTTGCATATTCATGCTTAAAACGCGATTTGGCACAAATCCATGTGCGGGTGCTAAAAAGAGCAGCATTGGCATGCTTTTCACGTCGTTTGGTAGAAATCCACACGCGCGTTCTGCCAAAAGCACCAATTGCATGCATATCGTGTGGTTTTGCAGAAAACTGCATCCTCGTCTACCAAAAGTGTCATATTCATGCTTAAAACGCGTTTTGGCACAAATCCATGTGCGGGTTCTCAAAAGAGTAGCATTGGCATGCTTTTCACGTCGTTTGGTAGAAATCCACACGCGCGTTCTGCCAAAAGCACCATTTGCATGCATATCGTGTGGTTTTGCAGTAAACTGCATCCTCGTCTACCAAAAGTGTCATATTCATGCTTAAAACGCGTTTTGGCACAAATACATGTGCGGGTTCTAAAAAGAGCAGCATTGGCATGCTTTTCACGTCGTTTGGTAGAAATCCACACGCGCGTTCTGCCAAAAGCGTCATTTGCATGCATATCGTGTGGTTTTACAGAAAACTGCATCCTCGTCTACCAAAAGTTGCATATTCATGCTTAAAACGCGTTTTGGCACAAATCCATGTGCGGGTGCTAAAAAGAGCAGCATTGGCATGCTTTTCACGTCGTTTGGTAGAAATCCACACGCGCGTTCTGCCAAAAGCGTCATTTGCATGCATATCGTGTGGTTTTGCAGAAAACTGCATCCTCGTCTACCAAAAGTTGCATATTCATGCTTAAAACGCGTTTTGGCACAAATCCATGTGCGGGTGCTAAAAAGAGCAGCATTGGCATGCTTTTCACGTCGTTTGGTAGAAATCCACACGCGCGTTCTGCCAAAAGCGTCATTTGCATGCATATCGTGTGGTTTTGCAGAAAACTGCATCCTCGTCTACCAAAAGTTGCATATTCATGCTTAAAACGCGTTTTGGCACAAATCCATGTGCGGGTGCTAAAAAGAGCAGCATTGGCATGCTTTTCACGTCGTTTGGTAGAAATCCACACGCGCGTTCTGCCAAAAGCACCATTTGCATGCATATCGTGTGGTTCTGCAGAAAACTGCATCCTCGTCTACCAAAAGTGTCATATTCATGCTTAAAACGCGTTTTGGCACAAATCCATGTGCGGGTTCTAAAAAGAGCAGCATTGGCATGCTTTTCACGTCGTTTGGTAGAAATTCACACGCGCGTTCTGCCAAAAGCACCATTTGCATGCATATCGTGTGGTTTTGCAGAAAACTGCATCCTCGTCTACCAAAAGTGTCATATTCATGCTTAAAACGCGTTTTGGCACAAATCCATGTGCGGGTTCTAAAAAGAGCAGCATTGGCATGCTTTTCACGTCGTTTGGTAGAAATCCACACGCGCGTTCTGCCAAAAGCGTCATTTGCATGCATATCGTGTGGTTTTGCAGAAAACTGCATCCTCGTCTACCAAAAGTTGCATATTCATGCTTAAAACGCGTTTTGGCACAAATCCATGTGCGGGTGCTAAAAAGAGCAGCATTGGCATGCTTTTCACGTCGTTTGGTAGAAATCCACACGCGCGTTCTGCCAAAAGCGTCATTTGCATGCATATCGTGTGGTTTTGCAGAAAACTGCATCCTCATCTACCAAAAGTTGCATATTCATGCTTAAAACGCGTTTTGGCACAAATCCATGTGCGGGTGCTAAAAAGAGCAGCATTGGCATGCTTTTCACGTCGTTTGGTAGAAATCCACACGCGCGTTCTGCCAAAAGCGTCATTTGCATGCATATCGTGTGGTTTTGCAGAAAACTGCATCCTCGTCTACCAAAAGTTGCATTTTCATGCTTAAAACGCGTTTTGGCACAAATCCATGTGCGGGTGCTAAAAAGAGCAGCATTGGCATGCTTTTCACGTCGTTTGGTAGAAATCAACACGCGCGTCCTGCCAAAAGCACCATTTGCATGCATATCGTGTGGTTTTGCAGAAAACTGCATCCTCGTCTACCAAAAGTGTCATATTCATGCTTAAAACGCGTTTTGGCACAAATCCGTGTGCGGGTGCTAAAAAGAGCAGCATTGGCATGCTTTTCACGTCGTTTGGTAGAAATCCACACGCGCGTTCTGCCAAAAGCTCCATTTGCATGCATATCGTGTGGTTTTGCAGAAAACTGCATCCTCGTCTACCAAAAGTGTCATATTCATGCTTAAAACGCGTTTTGGCACAAATCCATGTGCGGGTTCTAAAAAGAGCAGCATTGGCATGCTTTTCACGTCGTTTGGTAGAAATCCACATGCGCGTTCTGCCAAAAGCGTCATTTGCATGCATATCGTGTGGTTTTGCAGAAAACTGCATCCTCGTCTACCAAAAGTTGCATATTCATGCTTGAAACGCGTTTTGGCACAAATCCATGTGCGGGTGCTAAAAAGAGCAGCATTGGCATGCTTTTCACGTCGTTTGGTAGAAATCCACACGCGCGTTCTGCCAAAAGCACCATTTGCATGCATATCGTGTGGTTTTGCAGAAAACTGCATCCTCGTCTACCAAAGTTGCATATTCATGCTTAAAACGCGTTTGGCACAAATCCATGTGCGGGTGCTAAAAAGAGCAGCATTGGCATGCTTTTCACGTCGTTTGGTAGAAATCCACACGCGCGTTCTGCCAAAAGCACCATTTGCATGCATATCGTGTGCTTTTGCAGAAAACTGCATCCTCGTCTACCAAAAGTGTCATATTCATGCTTAAAACGCGTTTTGGCACAAATCCATGTGCGGGTTCTAAAAAGAGGAGCATTGGCATGCTTTTCACGTCGTTTGGTAGAAATCCACACGCGCGTTCTGCAAAAGTGTCATTTGCATGCATATCGTGTGGTTTTGCAGAAAACTGCATCCTCGTCTACCAAAAGTTGCATATTCATGCTTAAAACGCGTTTTGGCACAAATCAATGTGCGGGTGCTAAAAAGAGCAGCATTGGCATGCTTTTAACGTCGTTTGGTAGAAATCCACTCGCGCGTTCTGCCAAAAGCGTCATTTGCATGCATATCGTGTGGTTTTGCAGAAAACTGCATCCTCGTCTACCAAAAGTGTCATTTTCATGCTTAAAACGCGTTTTGGCACAAATCCATGTGCGGGTTCTAAAAAGAGCAGCATTGGCATGCTTTTCACGTCGTTTGGTAGAAATCCACACGCGCGTTCTGCCAAAAGCACCATTTGCATGCATATCGTGTGGTTTTGCAGAAAACTGCATCCTCGTCTACCAAAAGTGTCATATTCATGCTTAAAACGCGTTTTGGCACAAATCCATGTGCGGGTTCTAAAAAGAGCAGCATTGGCGTGCTTTTCACGTCGTTTGGTAGAAATCCACACGCGCGTTCTGCGAAAAGCGACATTTGCATGCATATCGTGTGGTTTTGCAGAAAACTGCATCCTCCTCTACCAAAAGTTGCATATTCATGCTTAAAACGCGTTTTGGCACAAATCCATGTGCGGGTGCTAAAAAGAGCAGCATTGGCATGCTTTTCACGTCGTTTGGTAGAAATCCACACGCGCGTTCTGCCAAAAGCACCATTTGCATGCATATCGTGTGGTTTTGCAGAAAACTGCATCCTCGTCTACCAAAAGTGTCATATTCATGCTTAAAACGCGTTCTGGCACAAATCCATGTGCGGGTTCTAAAAAGAGCAGCATTGGCATGTTTTTCACGTCGTTTGGTAGAAATCCACACGCGCGTTCTGCCAAAAGCGTCATTTGCATGCATATCGTGTGGTTTTGCAGAAAACTGCATCCTCGTCTACCAAAAGTTGCATATTCGTGCTTAAAACGCGTTTTGGCACAAATCCATGTGCGGGTGCTAAAAAGAGCAGCATTGGCATGCTTTTCACGTCGTTTGGTAGAAATCCACACGCGCGTTCTGCCAAAAGCACCATTTGCATGCATATCGTGTGGTTTTGCAGAAAACTGCATCCTCGTCTACCATAAGTGTCATATTCATGCTTAAAACGCGTTTTGGCACAAATCCATGTGCAGGTTCTAAAAAGAGCAGCATTGGCATGCTTTTCACGTCGTTTGGTAGAAATCCACACGCGCGTTCTGCCAAAAGCACCATTTGCATGCATATCGTGTGGTTTTGCAGAAAACTACATCCTCGTCTACCAAAAGTTGCATATTCATGCTTAAAACGCGTTTTGGCACAAATCCATGTGCGGGTGCTAAAAAGAGCAGCATTCGCATGCTTTTCACGTCGTTTGGTAGAAATCCACACGCGCGTTCTGCCAAAAGCGTCATTTGCATGCATATCGTGTGGTTTTGCAGAAAACTGCATCCTCGTCTACCAAAAGTGTCATTTTCATGCTTAAAACGCGTTTTGGCACAAATCCATGTGCGGGTTCTAAAGAGAGCAGCATTGGCATGCTTTTCACGTCGTTTGGTAGAAATCCACACGCGCGTTCTGCCAAAAGCGTCATTTGCATGCATATCGTGTGGTTTTGCAGAAAACTGCATACTCGTCTACCAAAAGTTGCATATTCATGCTTAAAACGCGTTTTGGCACAAATCCATGTGCGGGTGCTAAAAAGAGCAGCATTGGCATGCTTTTCACGTCGTTTGGTAGAAATCCACACGCGCGTTCTGCCAAAAGCACCATTTGCATGCATATCGTGTGGTTTTGCAGAAAACTGCATCCTCGTCTACCAAAAGTGTCATATTCATGCTTAAAACGCGTTTTGGCACAAATCCATGTGCGGGTTTTAAAAAGAGCAGCATTGGCATGCTTTTCACGTCGTTTTGTAGAAATCGACACGCGCGTTCTGCCAAAAGCACCATTTGCATGCATATCGTGTGGTTTTGCAGAAAACTGCATCCTCGTCTACCAAAAGTGTCATATTCATGCTTAAAACGCGTTTTGGCACAAATCCATGTGCGGGTTCTAAAAAGAGCAGCATTGGCATGCTTTTCACGTCGTTTGGTAGAAATCCACACGCGCGTTCTGCCAAAAGCGTGATTTGCATGCATATCGTGTGGTTTTGCAGAAAACTGCATACTCGTCTACCAAAAGTTGCATATTCATGCTTAAAACGCGTTTTGGCACAAATCCATGTGCGGGTGCTAAAAAGAGCAGCATTGGCATGCTTTTCACGTCGTTTGGTAGAAATCCACACGCGCGTTCTGCCAAAAGCGTCATTTGCATGCATATCGTGTGGTTTTGCAGAAAACTGCATCCTCGTCTACCAAAAGTTGCATATTCATGCTTAAAACGCGTTTTGGCACAAATCCATGTGCGGGTGCTAAAAAGAGCAGCATTGGCATGCTTTTCACGTCGTTTGGTAGATATCCACACGCGCGTTCTGCCAAAAGCGTCATTTGCATGCATATCGTGTGGTTTTGCAGAAAACTGCATCCTCGTCTACCAAAAGTGTCATTTTCATGCTTAAAACGCGTTTTGGCACAAATCCATGTGCGGGTTCTAAAAAGAGCAGCATTGGCATGCTTTTCACGTCGTTTGGTAGAAATCCACACGCACGTTCTGCCAAAAGCACCATTTGCATGGATATCGTGTGCTTTTGCAGAAAACTGCATCCTCGTCTACCAAAAGTGTCATATTCATGCTTAAAACGCGTTTTGGCACAAATCCATGTGCGGGTGCTAAAAAGAGCAGCATTGGCATGCTTTTCACGTCGTTTGGTAGAAATCCACACGCGCGTTCTGCCAAAAGCACCATTTGCATGCATATCGTGTGGTTTTGCAGAAAACTGCATCCTCGTCTACCAAAAGTTGCATATTCATGCTTAAAACGCGTTTTGGCACAAATCCATGTGCGGGTGCTAAAAAGAGCAGCATTGGCATGCTTTTCACGTCGTTTGGTAGAAATCCACACGCGCGTTCTGCCAAAAGTGTCATTTGCATGCATATCGTGTGGTTTTGCAGAAAACTGCATCCTCGTCTACCAAAAGTTGCATATTCATGCCTAAAACGCGTTTTGGCACAAATCCATGTGCGGGTGCTAAAAAGAGCAGCATTGGCATGCTTTTAACGTCGTTTGGTAGAAATCCACACGCGCGTTCTGCCAAAAGCGTCATTTGCATGCATATCGTGTGGTTTTGCAGAAAACTGCATCCTCGTCTACCAAAAGTGTCATTTTCATGCTTAAAACGCGTTTTGGCACAAATCCATGTGCGGGTTCTAAAAAGAGCAGCATTGGCATGCTTTTCACGTCGTTTGGTAGAAATCCACAAGCGCGTTCTGCCAAAAGCACCATTTGCATGCATATCGTGTGGTTTTGCAGAAAACTGCATCCTCGTCTACCAAAAGTGTCATATTCATGCTTAAAACGCGTTTTGGCACAAATCCATGTGCGGGTTCTAAAAAGAGCAGCATTGGCGTGCTTTTCACGTCGTTTGGTAGAAATCCACACGCGCGTTCTGCGAAAAGCGACATTTGCATGCATATCGTGTGGTTTTGCAGAAAACTGCATCCTCGTCTACCAAAAGTTGCATATTCATGCTTAAAACGCGTTTTGGCACAAATCCATGTGCGGGTGCTAAAAAGAGCAGCATTGGCATGCTTTTCACGTCGTTTGGTAGAAATCCACACCCGCGTTCTGCCAAAAGCACCATTTGCATGCATATCGTGTGGTTTTGCAGAAAACTGCATCCTCGTCTACCAAAAGTGTCATATTCATGCTTAAAACGCGTTTTGGCACAAATCCATGTGCGGGTTCTAAAAAGAGCAGCATTGGCATGCTTTTCACGTCGTTTGGTAGAAATCCACACGCGCGTTCTGCCAAAAGCACCATTTGCATGCATATCGTGTGGTTTTGCAGAAAACTGCATCCTCGTCTACCAAAAGTGTCATATTCATGCTTAAAACGCGTTTTGGCACAAATCCATGTGCGGGTTCTAAAAAGAGCAGCATTGGCATGCTTCTCACGTCGGTTGGTAGAAACCCACACGCGCGTTCTGCCAAAAGCGTCATTTGCATGCATATCGTGTGGTTTTGCAGAAAACTGCATCCTCGTCTACCAAAAGTGTCATATTCATGCTTAAAACGCGTTTTGGCACAAATCCATGTGCGGGTTCTAAAAAGAGCAGCATTGGCATGCTTTTCACGTCGTTTGGTAGAAATCCACACGCGCGTTCTGCCAAAAGCGTCATTTGCATGCATATCGTGTGGTTTTGCAGAAAACTGCATCCTCGTCTTCCAAAAGTTGCATATTCATGCTTAAAACGCGTTTTGGCACAAATCCATGTGCGGGTGCTAAAAAGAGCAGCATTGGCATGCTTTTCACGTCGTTTGGTAGAAATCCACACGCGCCTTCTGCCAAAAGCGTCATTTGCATGCATCTCGTGTGGTTTTGCAGAAAACTGCATCCTCGTCTACCAAAAGTGTCATATTCATGCTTAAAACGCGTTTTGGCACAAATCCATGTGCGGGTTTTAAAAAGAGCAGCATTGGCATGCTTTTCACGTCGTTTGGTAGAAATCCACACGCACGTTCTGCCAAAAGCACCATTTGCATGGATATCGTGTGCTTTTGCAGAAAACTGCATCCTCGTCTACCAAAAGTGTCATATTCATGCTTAAAACGCGTTTTGGCACAAATCCATGTGCGGGTGCTAAAAAGAGCAGCATTGGCATGCTTTTCACGTCGTTTGGTAGAAATCCACACGCGCGTTCTGCCAAAAGCACCAATTGCATGCATATCGTGTGGTTTTGCAGAAAACTGCATCCTCGTCTACCAAAAGTGTCATATTCATGCTTAAAACGCGTTTTGGCACAAATCCATGTGCGGGTTCTCAAAAGAGCAGCATTGGCATGCTTTTCACGTCGTTTGGTAGAAATCCACACGCGCGTTCTGCCAAAAGCACCATTTGCATGCATATCATGTGGTTTTGCAGAAAACTGCATCCTCGTCTACCAAAAGTGTCATATTCATGCTTAAAACGCATTTTGGCACAAATCCATGTGCGGGTTCTAAAAAGAGCAGCATTGGCATGCTTTTCACGTCGTTTGGTAGAAATCCACACGCGCGTTCTGCCAAAAGCGTCATTTGCATGCATATCGTGTGGTTTTGCAGAAAACTGCATCCTCGTCTACCAAATTGCATATTCATGCTTAAAACGCGTTTTGGCACAAATCCATGTGCGGGTGCTAAAAAGAGCAGCATTGGCATGCTTTTCACGTCGTTTGGTAGAAATCCACACGCGCGTTCTGCCAAAAGCGTCATTTGCATGCATATCGTGTGGTTTTGCAGAAAACTGCATCCTCGTCTACCAAAAGTTGCATATTCATGCTTAAAACGCGTTTTTGCACAAATCCATGTGCGGGTGCTAAAAAGAGCAGCATTGGCATGCTTTTCACGTCGTTTGGTAGAAATCCACACGCGCGTTCTGCCAAAAGCACCATTTGCATGGATATCGTGTGGTTTTGCAGAAAACTGCATCCTCTTCTACCAAAAGTGTCATATTCATGCTTAAAACGCGTTTTGGCACAAATCCATGTGCGGGTTCTAAAAAGAGCAGCATTGGCATGCTTTTCACGTCGTTTGGTAGAAATCCACACGCGCGTTCTGCCAAAAGCGTCATTTGCATGCATATTGTGTGGTTTTGCAGAAAACTGCATCCTCGTCTACGAAAAGTTGCATATTCATGCTTAAAACGCGTTTTGGCACAAATCCATGTGCGGGTGCTAAAAAGAGCAGCATTGGCATGCTTTTCACGTCGTTTGGTAGAAATCCACACGCGCGTTCTGCCAAAAGCACCATTTGCATGCATATCGTGTGGTTTTGCAGAAAACTGCATCCTCGTCTACCAAAAGTGTCATATTCATGCTTAAAACGCGTTTTGGCACAAATCCATGTGCGGGTTCTAAAAAGAGCAGCATTGGCATGCTTTTCACGTCGTTTGGTAGAAATCCACACGCGCGTTCTGCCAAAAGCGTCATTTGCATGCATATCGTGTGGTTTTGCAGAAAACTGCATCCTCGTCTACCAAAAGTTGCATATTCATGCTTAAAACGCGTTTTGGCACAAATCCATGTGCGGGTTCTAAAAAGAGCAGCATTGGCATGCTTTTCACGTCGTTTGGTAGAAATCCAAACGCGCGTTCTGCCAAAAGCACCATTTGCGTGCATATCGTGTGGTTTTGCAGAAAACTGCATCCTCGTCCACCAAAAGTTGCATATTCATGCTTAAACGCGTCTTGGCACAAATCCATGTGCGGGTGCTAAAAAGAGCAGCATTGGCATGCTTTTCACGTCGTTTGGTAGAAATTCACACGCGCGTTCTGCCAAAAGCGTCATTTGCATGCATATCGTGTGGTTTTGCAGAAAACTGCATCCTCGTCTACCAAAAGTTGTATATTCATGCTTAAAACGCGTTTTGGCACAAATCCATGTGCGGGTGCTAAAAAGAGCAGCAGTGGCATGCTTTTCACGTCGTTTGGTAGAAATCCACACGCGAGTTCTGCCAAAAGCACCATTTGCATGCATATCGTGTGGTTTTGCAGAAAACTGCATCCTCGTCTACCAAAAGTGTCATATTCATGCTTAAAACGCGTTTTGGCACAAATCCATGTGCGGGTTCTAAAAAGAGCAGCATTGGCATGCTTTTCACGTCGTTTGGTAGAAATCGACACGCGCGTTCTGCCAAAAGCACCATTTGCGTGCATATCGTGTGGTTTTGCAGAAAACTGCATCCTCGTCTACCAAAAGTTGCATATTCATGCTTAAAACGCGTTTTGGCACAAATCCATGTGCGGGTGCTAAAAAGAGCAGCATTGGCATGCTTTTCACGTCGTTTGGTAGAAATCCACACGCGCGTTCTGCCAAAGCACCATTTGCACGCATATCGTGTGGTTTTGCAGAAAACTGCATCCTCGTCTACCAAGTGTCATATTCATGCTTAAAACGCGTTTTGGCACAAATCCATGTGCAGGTTCTAAAAAGAGCAGCATTGGCATGCTTTTCACGTCGTTTGGTAGAAATCCACACGCGCGTTCTGCCAAAGCACCATTTGCATGCATATCGTGTGGTTTTGCAGAAAACTGCATCCTCGTCTACCAAAAGTTGCACATTCATGCTTAAAACGCGTTTTGGCACAAATCCATGTGCGGGTGCTAAAAAGAGCAGCATTGGCATGCTTTTCACGTCGTTTGGTAGAAATCCACACGCGCGTTCTGCCAAAAGCGTCATTTGCATGCATATCGTGTGGTTTTGCAGAAAACTGCATCCTCGTCTACCAAAAGTTGCATATTCATGCTTAAAACGCGTTTTGGCACAAATCCATGTGCGGGTGCTAAAAAGAGCAGCATTGGCATGCTTTTCACGTCATTTGGTAGAAATCCACACGCGCGTTCTGCCAAAAGCGTCATTTGCATGAATATCGTGTGGTTTTGCAGAAAACGGCATCCTCGTCTACGAAAAGTTGCATATTCATGCTTAAAACGCGTTTTGGCACAAATCCATGTGCGGGTTCTAAAAAGAGCAGCATTGGCATGCTTTTCACGTCGTTTGGTAGAAATCCACACGCGCGTTCTGCCAAAAGCACCATTTGCGTGCATATCGTGTGGTTTTGCAGAAAACTGCATCCTCGTCTACCAAAAGTTGCATATTCATGCTTAAAACGCGTTTTGGCACAAATCCATGTGCGGGTGCTAAAAAGAGCAGCATTGGCATGCTTTTCACGTCGTTTGGTAGAAATCCACACGCGCGTTCTGCCAAAAGCACCATTTGCATGCATATCGTGTGGTTTTGCAGAAAACTGCATCCTCGTCTACCAAGTGTCATATTCATGCTTAAAATGCGTTTTGGCACAAATCCATGTGCAGGTTCTAAAAAGAGCAGCATTGGCATGCTTTTCACGTCGTTTGGTAGAAATCCACACGCGCGTTCTGCCAAAGCACCATTTGCATGCATATCGTGTGGTTTTGCAGAAAACTGCATCCTCGTCTACCAAAAGTTGCACATTCATGCTTAAAACGCGTTTTGGCACAAATCCATGTGCGGGTGCTAAAAAGAGCAGCATTGGCATGCTTTTCACGTCGTTTGGTAGAAATCCACACGCGCGTTCTGCCAAAAGCGTCATTTGCATGCATATCGTGTGGTTTTGCAGAAAACTGCATCCTCGTCTACCAAAAGTTGCATATTCATGCTTAAAACGCGTTTTGGCACAAATCCATGTGCGGGTGCTAAAAAGAGCAGCATTGACATGCTTTTCACGTCGTTTGGTAGAAATTCACACGCGCGTTCTGCCAAAAGCGTCATTTGCATGCATATCGTGTGGTTTTGCAGAAAACTGCATCCTCGTCTACCAAAAGTTGCATATTCATGCTTAAAACACGTTTTGGCACAAATCCATGTGCGGGTTCTAAAAAGAGCAGCATTGGCATGCTTTTCACGTCGTTTGGTAGAAATCCACACGCGCGTTCTGCCAAAAGCGTCATTTGCATGCATATCGTGTGGTTTTGCAGAAAACTGCATCCTCGTCTACCAAAAGTTGCATATTCATGCTTAAAACGCGATTTGGCACAAATCCATGTGCGGGTGCTAAAAAGAGCAGCATTGGCATGCTTTTCACGTCGTTTGGTAGAAATCCACACGCGCGTTCTGCCAAAAGCACCATTTGCATGCATATCGTGTGGTTTTGCAGAAAACTGCATCCTCGTCTACCAAAAGTGTCATATTCATGCTTAAAACGCGTTTTGGCACAAATCCATGTGCGGGTTCTAAAAAGAGCAGCATTGGCGTGCTTTTCACGTCGTTTGGTAGAAATCCACACGCGCGTTCTGCGAAAAGCGACATTTGCATGCATATCGTGTGGTTTTGCAGAAAACTGCATCCTCCTCTACCAAAAGTTGCATATTCATGCTTAAAACGCGTTTTGGCACAAATCCATGTGCGGGTGCTAAAAAGAGCAGCATTGGCATGCTTTTCACGTCGTTTGGTAGAAATCCACACGCGCGTTCTGCCAAAAGCACCATTTGCATGCATATCGTGTGGTTTTGCAGAAAACTGCATCCTCGTCTACCAAAAGTGTCATATTCATGCTTAAAACGCGTTCTGGCACAAATCCATGTGCGGGTTCTAAAAAGAGCAGCATTGGCATGTTTTTCACGTCGTTTGGTAGAAATCCACACGCGCGTTCTGCCAAAAGCGTCATTTGCATGCATATCGTGTGGTTTTGCAGAAAACTGCATCCTCGTCTACCAAAAGTTGCATATTCGTGCTTAAAACGCGTTTTGGCACAAATCCATGTGCGGGTGCTAAAAAGAGCAGCATTGGCATGCTTTTCACGTCGTTTGGTAGAAATCCACACGCGCGTTCTGCCAAAGCACCATTTGCATGCATATCGTGTGGTTTTGCAGAAAACTGCATCCTCGTCTACCAAAAGTTGCACATTCATGCTTAAAACGCGTTTTGGCACAAATCCATGTGCGGGTGCTAAAAAGAGCAGCATTGGCATGCTTTTCACGTCGTTTGGTAGAAATCCACACGCGCGTTCTGCCAAAAGCGTCATTTGCATGCATATCGTGTGGTTTTGCAGAAAACTGCATCCTCGTCTACCAAAAGTTGCATATTCATGCTTAAAACGCGTTTTGCACAAATCCATGTGCGGGTGCTAAAAAGAGCAGCATTGGCATGCTTTTCACGTCATTTGGTAGAAATCCACACGCGCGTTCTGCCAAAAGCGTCATTTGCATGAATATCGTGTGGTTTTGCAGAAAACGGCATCCTCGTCTACGAAAAGTTGCATATTCATGCTTAAAACGCGTTTTGGCACAAATCCATGTGCGGGTTCTAAAAAGAGCAGCATTGGCATGCTTTTCACGTCGTTTGGTAGAAATCCACACGCGCGTTCTGCCAAAAGCACCATTTGCGTGCATATCGTGTGGTTTTGCAGAAAACTGCATCCTCGTCTACCAAAAGTTGCATATTCATGCTTAAAACGCGTTTTGGCACAAATCCATGTGCGGGTGCTAAAAAGAGCAGCATTGGCATGCTTTTCACGTCGTTTGGTAGAAATCCACACGCGCGTTCTGCCAAAAGCACCATTTGCATGCATATCGTGTGGTTTTGCAGAAAACTGCATCCTCGTCTACCAAGTGTCATATTCATGCTTAAAATGCGTTTTGGCACAAATCCATGTGCAGGTTCTAAAAAGAGCAGCATTGGCATGCTTTTCACGTCGTTTGGTAGAAATCCACACGCGCGTTCTGCCAAAGCACCATTTGCATGCATATCGTGTGGTTTTGCAGAAAACTGCATCCTCGTCTACCAAAAGTTGCACATTCATGCTTAAAACGCGTTTTGGCACAAATCCATGTGCGGGTGCTAAAAAGAGCAGCATTGGCATGCTTTTCACGTCGTTTGGTAGAAATCCACACGCGCGTTCTGCCAAAAGCGTCATTTGCATGCATATCGTGTGGTTTTGCAGAAAACTGCATCCTCGTCTACCAAAAGTTGCATATTCATGCTTAAAACGCGTTTTGGCACAAATCCATGTGCGGGTGCTAAAAAGAGCAGCATTGACATGCTTTTCACGTCGTTTGGTAGAAATTCACACGCGCGTTCTGCCAAAAGCGTCATTTGCATGCATATCGTGTGGTTTTGCAGAAAACTGCATCCTCGTCTACCAAAAGTTGCATATTCATGCTTAAAACACGTTTTGGCACAAATCCATGTGCGGGTTCTAAAAAGAGCAGCATTGGCATGCTTTTCACGTCGTTTGGTAGAAATCCACACGCGCGTTCTGCCAAAAGCGTCATTTGCATGCATATCGTGTGGTTTTGCAGAAAACTGCATCCTCGTCTACCAAAAGTTGCATATTCATGCTTAAAACGCGATTTGGCACAAATCCATGTGCGGGTGCTAAAAAGAGCAGCATTGGCATGCTTTTCACGTCGTTTGGTAGAAATCCACACGCGCGTTCTGCCAAAAGCACCATTTGCATGCATATCGTGTGGTTTTGCAGAAAACTGCATCCTCGTCTACCAAAAGTGTCATATTCATGCTTAAAACGCGTTTTGGCACAAATCCATGTGCGGGTTCTAAAAAGAGCAGCATTGGCGTGCTTTTCACGTCGTTTGGTAGAAATCCACACGCGCGTTCTGCGAAAAGCGACATTTGCATGCATATCGTGTGGTTTTGCAGAAAACTGCATCCTCCTCTACCAAAAGTTGCATATTCATGCTTAAAACGCGTTTTGGCACAAATCCATGTGCGGGTGCTAAAAAGAGCAGCATTGGCATGCTTTTCACGTCGTTTGGTAGAAATCCACACGCGCGTTCTGCCAAAAGCACCATTTGCATGCATATCGTGTGGTTTTGCAGAAAACTGCATCCTCGTCTACCAAAAGTGTCATATTCATGCTTAAAACGCGTTCTGGCACAAATCCATGTGCGGGTTCTAAAAAGAGCAGCATTGGCATGTTTTTCACGTCGTTTGGTAGAAATCCACACGCGCGTTCTGCCAAAAGCGTCATTTGCATGCATATCGTGTGGTTTTGCAGAAAACTGCATCCTCGTCTACCAAAAGTTGCATATTCGTGCTTAAAACGCGTTTTGGCACAAATCCATGTGCGGGTGCTAAAAAGAGCAGCATTGGCATGCTTTTCACGTCGTTTGGTAGAAATCCACACGCGCGTTCTGCCAAAAGCGTCATTTGCATGCATATCGTGTGGTTTTGCAGAAAACTGCATCCTCGTCTACCAAAAGTTGCATATTCATGCTTAAAACGCGTTTTGGCACAAATCCATGTGCGGGTGCTAAAAAGAGCAGCATTGGCATGCTTTTCACGTCATTTGGTAGAAATCCACACGCGCGTTCTGCCAAAAGCGTCATTTGCATGAATATCGTGTGGTTTTGCAGAAAACGGCATCCTCGTCTACGAAAAGTTGCATATTCATGCTTAAAACGCGTTTTGGCACAAATCCATGTGCGGGTTCTAAAAAGAGCAGCATTGGCATGCTTTTCACGTCGTTTGGTAGAAATCCACACGCGCGTTCTGCCAAAAGCACCATTTGCGTGCATATCGTGTGGTTTTGCAGAAAAGTGCATCCTCGTCTACCAAAAGTTGCATATTCATGCTTAAAACGCGTTTTGGCACAAATCCATGTGCGGGTGCTAAAAAGAGCAGCATTGGCATGCTTTTCACGTCGTTTGGTAGAAATCCACACGCGCGTTCTGCCAAAAGCACCATTTGCATGCATATCGTGTGGTTTTGCAGAAAACTGCATCCTCGTCTACCAAGTGTCATATTCATGCTTAAAATGCGTTTTGGCACAAATCCATGTGCAGGTTCTAAAAAGAGCAGCATTGGCATGCTTTTCACGTCGTTTGGTAGAAATCCACACGCGCGTTCTGCCAAAGCACCATTTGCATGCATATCGTGTGGTTTTGCAGAAAACTGCATCCTCCTCTACCAAAAGTTGCACATTCATGCTTAAAACGCGTTTTGGCACAAATCCATGTGCGGGTGCTAAAAAGAGCAGCATTGGCATGCTTTTCACGTCGTTTGGTAGAAATCCACACGCGCGTTCTGCCAAAAGCGTCATTTGCATGCATATCGTGTGGTTTTGCAGAAAACTGCATCCTCGTCTACCAAAAGTTGCATATTCATGCTTAAAACGCGTTTTGGCACAAATCCATGTGCGGGTGCTAAAAAGAGCAGCATTGGCATGCTTTTCACGTCGTTTGGTAGAAATCCACACGCGCGTTCTGCCAAAAGCACCATTTGCATGCATATCGTGTGGTTTTGCAGAAAACTGCATCCTCGTCTACCAAGTGTCATATTCATGCTTAAAATGCGTTTTGGCACAAATCCATGTGCAGGTTCTAAAAAGAGCAGCATTGGCATGCTTTTCACGTCGTTTGGTAGAAATCCACACGCGCGTTCTGCCAAAGCACCATTTGCATGCATATCGTGTGGTTTTGCAGAAAACTGCATCCTCGTCTACCAAAAGTTGCACATTCATGCTTAAAACGCGTTTTGGCACAAATCCATGTGCGGGTGCTAAAAAGAGCAGCATTGGCATGCTTTTCACGTCGTTTGGTAGAAATCCACACGCGCGTTCTGCCAAAAGCGTCATTTGCATGCATATCGTGTGGTTTTGCAGAAAACTGCATCCTCGTCTACCAAAAGTTGCATATTCATGCTTAAAACGCGTTTTGGCACAAATCCATGTGCGGGTGCTAAAAAGAGCAGCATTGACATGCTTTTCACGTCGTTTGGTAGAAATTCACACGCGCGTTCTGCCAAAAGCGTCATTTGCATGCATATCGTGTGGTTTTGCAGAAAACTGCATCCTCGTCTACCAAAAGTTGCATATTCATGCTTAAAACACGTTTTGGCACAAATCCATGTGCGGGTTCTAAAAAGAGCAGCATTGGCATGCTTTTCACGTCGTTTGGTAGAAATCCACACGCGCGTTCTGCCAAAAGCGTCATTTGCATGCATATCGTGTGGTTTTGCAGAAAACTGCATCCTCGTCTACCAAAAGTTGCATATTCATGCTTAAAACGCGATTTGGCACAAATCCATGTGCGGGTGCTAAAAAGAGCAGCATTGGCATGCTTTTCACGTCGTTTGGTAGAAATCCACACGCGCGTTCTGCCAAAAGCACCATTTGCATGCATATCGTGTGGTTTTGCAGAAAACTGCATCCTCGTCTACCAAAAGTGTCATATTCATGCTTAAAACGCGTTTTGGCACAAATCCATGTGCGGGTTCTAAAAAGAGCAGCATTGGCGTGCTTTTCACGTCGTTTGGTAGAAATCCACACGCGCGTTCTGCGAAAAGCGACATTTGCATGCATATCGTGTGGTTTTGCAGAAAACTGCATCCTCCTCTACCAAAAGTTGCATATTCATGCTTAAAACGCGTTTGGCACAAATCCATGTGCGGGTGCTAAAAAGAGCAGCATTGGCATGCTTTTCACGTCGTTTGGTAGAAATCCACACGCGCGTTCTGCCAAAAGCACCATTTGCATGCATATCGTGTGGTTTTGCAGAAAACTGCATCCTCGTCTACCAAAAGTGTCATATTCATGCTTAAAACGCGTTCTGGCACAAATCCATGTGCGGGTTCTAAAAAGAGCAGCATTGGCATGTTTTTCACGTCGTTTGGTAGAAATCCACACGCGCGTTCTGCCAAAAGCGTCATTTGCATGCATATCGTGTGGTTTTGCAGAAAACTGCATCCTCGTCTACCAAAAGTTGCATATTCGTGCTTAAAACGCGTTTTGGCACAAATCCATGTGCGGGTGCTAAAAAGAGCAGCATTGGCATGCTTTTCACGTCGTTTGGTAGAAATCCACACGCGCGTTCTGCCAAAAGCGTCATTTGCATGCATATCGTGTGGTTTTGCAGAAAACTGCATCCTCGTCTACCAAAATTTGAATATTCATGCTTAAAACGCGTTTTGGCACAAATCCATGTGCGGGTGCTAAAAAGAGCAGCATTGGCATGCTTTTCACGTCATTTGGTAGAAATCCACACGCGCGTTCTGCCAAAAGCGTCATTTGCATGAATATCGTGTGGTTTTGCAGAAAACGGCATCCTCGTCTACGAAAAGTTGCATATTCATGCTTAAAACGCGTTTTGGCACAAATCCATGTGCGGGTTCTAAAAAGAGCAGCATTGGCATGCTTTTCACGTCGTTTGGTAGAAATCCACACGCGCGTTCTGCCAAAAGCACCATTTGCGTGCATATCGTGTGGTTTTGCAGAAAACTGCATCCTCGTCTACCAAAAGTTGCATATTCATGCTTAAAACGCGTTTTGGCACAAATCCATGTGCGGGTGCTAAAAAGAGCAGCATTGGCATGCTTTTCACGTCGTTTGGTAGAAATCCACACGCGCGTTCTGCCAAAAGCACCATTTGCATGCATATCGTGTGGTTTTGCAGAAAACTGCATCCTCGTCTACCAAGTGTCATATTCATGCTTAAAATGCGTTTTGGCACAAATCCATGTGCAGGTTCTAAAAAGAGCAGCATTGGCATGCTTTTCACGTCGTTTGGTAGAAATCCACACGCGCGTTCTGCCAAAGCACCATTTGCATGCATATCGTGTGGTTTTGCAGAAAACTGCATCCTCCTCTACCAAAAGTTGCACATTCATGCTTAAAACGCGTTTTGGCACAAATCCATGTGCGGGTGCTAAAAAGAGCAGCATTGGCATGCTTTTCACGTCGTTTGGTAGAAATCCACACGCGCGTTCTGCCAAAAGCGTCATTTGCATGCATATCGTGTGGTTTTGCAGAAAACTGCATCCTCGTCTACCAAAAGTTGCATATTCATGCTTAAAACGCGTTTTGGCACAAATCCATGTGCGGGTGCTAAAAAGAGCAGCATTGACATGCTTTTCACGTCGTTTGGTAGAAATTCACACGCGCGTTCTGCCAAAAGCGTCATTTGCATGCATATCGTGTGGTTTTGCAGAAAACTGCATCCTCGTCTACCAAAAGTTGCATATTCATGCTTAAAACACGTTTTGGCACAAATCCATGTGCGGGTTCTAAAAAGAGCAGCATTGGCATGCTTTTCACGTCGTTTGGTAGAAATCCACACGCGCGTTCTGCCAAAAGCGTCATTTGCATGCATATCGTGTGGTTTTGCAGAAAACTGCATCCTCGTCTACCAAAAGTTGCATATTCATGCTTAAAACGCGATTTGGCACAAATCCATGTGCGGGTGCTAAAAAGAGCAGCATTGGCATGCTTTTCACGTCGTTTGGTAGAAATCCACACGCGCGTTCTGCCAAAAGCACCATTTGCATGCATATCGTGTGGTTTTGCAGAAAACTGCATCCTCCTCTACCAAAAGTTGCATATTCATGCTTAAAACGCGTTTTGGCACAAATCCATGTGCGGGTGCTAAAAAGAGCAGCATTGGCATGCTTTTCACGTCGTTTGGTAGAAATCCACACGCGCGTTCTGCCAAAAGCACCATTTGCATGCATATCGTGTGGTTTTGCAGAAAACTGCATCCTCGTCTACCAAAAGTGTCATATTCATGCTTAAAACGCGTTCTGGCACAAATCCATGTGCGGGTTCTAAAAAGAGCAGCATTGGCATGTTTTTCACGTCGTTTGGTAGAAATCCACACGCGCGTTCTGCCAAAAGCGTCATTTGCATGCATATCGTGTGGTTTTGCAGAAAACTGCATCCTCGTCTACCAAAAGTTGCATATTCGTGCTTAAAACGCGTTTTGGCACAAATCCATGTGCGGGTGCTAAAAAGAGCAGCATTGGCATGCTTTTCACGTCGTTTGGTAGAAATCCACACGCGCGTTCTGCCAAAGCACCATTTGCATGCATATCGTGTGGTTTTGCAGAAAACTGCATCCTCGTCTACCAAAAGTTGCACATTCATGCTTAAAACGCGTTTTGGCACAAATCCATGTGCGGGTGCTAAAAAGAGCAGCATTGGCATGCTTTTCACGTCGTTTGGTAGAAATCCACACGCGCGTTCTGCCAAAAGCGTCATTTGCATGCATATCGTGTGGTTTTGCAGAAAACTGCATCCTCGTCTACCAAAAGTTGCATATTCATGCTTAAAACGCGTTTTGGCACAAATCCATGTGCGGGTGCTAAAAAGAGCAGCATTGGCATGCTTTTCACGTCATTTGGTAGAAATCCACACGCGCGTTCTGCCAAAAGCGTCATTTGCATGAATATCGTGTGGTTTTGCAGAAAACGGCATCCTCGTCTACGAAAAGTTGCATATTCATGCTTAAAACGCGTTTTGGCACAAATCCATGTGCGGGTTCTAAAAAGAGCAGCATTGGCATGCTTTTCACGTCGTTTGGTAGAAATCCACACGCGCGTTCTGCCAAAAGCACCATTTGCGTGCATATCGTGTGGTTTTGCAGAAAACTGCATCCTCGTCTACCAAAAGTTGCACATTCATGCTTAAAACGCGTTTTGGCACAAATCCATGTGCGGGTGCTAAAAAGAGCAGCATTGGCATGCTTTTCACGTCGTTTGGTAGAAATCCACACGCGCGTTCTGCCAAAAGCGTCATTTGCATGCATATCGTGTGGTTTTGCAGAAAACTGCATCCTCGTCTACCAAAAGTTGCATATTCATGCTTAAAACGCGTTTTGGCACAAATCCATGTGCGGGTGCTAAAAAGAGCAGCATTGACATGCTTTTCACGTCGTTTGGTAGAAATTCACACGCGCGTTCTGCCAAAAGCGTCATTTGCATGCATATCGTGTGGTTTTGCAGAAAACTGCATCCTCGTCTACCAAAAGTTGCATATTCATGCTTAAAACACGTTTTGGCACAAATCCATGTGCGGGTTCTAAAAAGAGCAGCATTGGCATGCTTTTCACGTCGTTTGGTAGAAATCCACACGCGCGTTCTGCCAAAAGCGTCATTTGCATGCATATCGTGTGGTTTTGCAGAAAACTGCATCCTCGTCTACCAAAAGTTGCATATTCATGCTTAAAACGCGATTTGGCACAAATCCATGTGCGGGTGCTAAAAAGAGCAGCATTGGCATGCTTTTCACGTCGTTTGGTAGAAATCCACACGCGCGTTCTGCCAAAAGCACCATTTGCATGCATATCGTGTGGTTTTGCAGAAAACTGCATCCTCGTCTACCAAAAGTGTCATATTCATGCTTAAAACGCGTTTTGGCACAAATCCATGTGCGGGTTCTAAAAAGAGCAGCATTGGCGTGCTTTTCACGTCGTTTGGTAGAAATCCACACGCGCGTTCTGCGAAAAGCGACATTTGCATGCATATCGTGTGGTTTTGCAGAAAACTGCATCCTCCTCTACCAAAAGTTGCATATTCATGCTTAAAACGCGTTTTGGCACAAATCCATGTGCGGGTGCTAAAAAGAGCAGCATTGGCATGCTTTTCACGTCGTTTGGTAGAAATCCACACGCGCGTTCTGCCAAAAGCACCATTTGCATGCATATCGTGTGGTTTTGCAGAAAACTGCATCCTCGTCTACCAAAAGTGTCATATTCATGCTTAAAACGCGTTCTGGCACAAATCCATGTGCGGGTTCTAAAAAGAGCAGCATTGGCATGTTTTTCACGTCGTTTGGTAGAAATCCACACGCGCGTTCTGCCAAAAGCGTCATTTGCATGCATATCGTGTGGTTTTGCAGAAAACTGCATCCTCGTCTACCAAAAGTTGCATATTCGTGCTTAAAACGCGTTTTGGCACAAATGCATGTGCGGGTGCTAAAAAGAGCAGCATTGGCATGCTTTTCACGTCGTTTGGAAGAAATCCACACGCGCGTTCTGCCAAAAGCACCATTTGCATGCATATCGTGTGGTTTTGCAGAAAACTGCATCCTCGTCTACCAAAAGTGTCATATTCATGCTTAAAACGCGTTTTGGCACAAATCCATGTGCGGGTTCTAAAAAGAGCAGCATTGGCATGCTTTTCACGTCGTTTGGTAGAAATCCACACGCGCGTTCTGCCAAAAGCACCATTTGCATGCATATCGTGTGGTTTTGCAGAAAACTGCATCCTCGTCTACCAAAAGTGTCATATTCATGCTTAAAACGCGTTTTAGCACAAATCCATGTGCGGGTTCTAAAAAGAGCAGCATTGGCATGCTTTTCACGTCGTTTGTAGAAATCCACACGCGCGTTCTGCCAAAAGCGTCATTTGCATGCATATCGTGTGGTTTTGCAGAAAACTGCATCCTCGTCTACCAAAAGTTGCATATTCATGCTTAAAACGCGTTTTGGCACAAATCCATGTGCGGGTGCTAAAAATAGCAGCATTGGCATGCTTTTCACGTCGTTTGGTAGAAATCCACACGCGCGTTCTGCCAAAAGCGTCATTTGCATGCATATCGTGTGGTTTTGCAGAAACTGCATCCTCATCTACCAAAGTTGCATATTCATGCTTAAAACGCGTTTTGGCACAAATCCATGTGCGGGTGCTAAAAAGAGCAGCATTGCATGCTTTTCAAGTCGTTTGGTAGAAATCCACACGCGCGTTCTGCCAAAAGCGTCATTTGCATGCATATCGTGTGGTTTTGCAGAAACTGCATCCTCGTCTACCAAAAGTTGCATTTTCATGCTTAAAACGCGTTTTGGCACAAATCCATGTGGCGGGTGCTAAAAAGAGCAGCATTGGCATGCTTTTCACGTCGTTTGGTAGAAATCCACACGCGCGTCTGCCAAAAGCACCATTTGCATGCATATCGTGTGGTTTGCAGAAAACTGCATCCTCGTCTACCAAAAGTGTCATATTCATGCTTAAAACGCGTTTTGGCACAAATCCGTGTGCGGGTGCTAAAAAGAGCAGCATTGGCATGCTTTTCACGTCGTTTGGTAGAAATCCACACGCGCGTTCTGCCAAAAGCTCCATTTGCATGCATATCGTGTGGTTTTGCAGAAACTGCATCCTCGTCTACCAAAAGTGTCATATTCATGCTTAAAACGCGTTTCGGCACAATCCATGTGCGGGTTCTAAAAAGAGCAGCATTGGCATGCTTTTCACGTCGTTTGGTAGAAATCCACATGCGCGTTCTGCCAAAAGCGTCATTTGCATGCATATCGTGTGGTTTTGCAGAAAACTGCTTCCTCGTCTACCAAAAGTTGCATATTCATGCTTGAAACGCGTTTTGGCACAAATCCATGTGCGGGTGCTAAAAAGAGCAGCATTGACATGCTTTCACCGTCGTTTGGTAGAAATCCACACGCGCGTTCTGCCAAAAGCACCATTTGCATGCATATCGTGTGGTTTTGCAGAAAACTGCATCCTCGTCTACCAAAAGTTGCATATTCATGCTTAAAACGCGTTTGCACAAATCCATGTGCGGGTGCTAAAAGAGCAGCATTGCATGCTTTTCACGTCGTTTGTAGAAATCCACACGCGCGTTCTGCCAAAAGCGTCATTTGCATGCATATCGTGTGGTTTTGCAGAAAACTGCATCCTCGTCTACCAAAAGTGTCATATTCATGCTTAAAACGCGTTTTGGCACAAATCCATGTGCGGGTGCTAAAAAGAGCAGCATTGGCATGCTTTTCACGTCGTTTGGTAAAAATCCACACGCGCGTTCTGCCAAAAGCACCATTTGCATGCATATCGTGTGGTTTTGCAGAAAACTGCGTCCTCGTCTACCAAAAGTGTCATATTCATGCTTAAAACGCCTTTTGGCACAAATCCATGTGCGGGTTCTCAAAATAGCAGCATTGGCATGCTTTTCACGTCGTTTGGTGGAAATCCACACGCGCTTTCTGCCAAAAGCACCATTTGCATGCATATCGTGTGGTTTTGCAGAAAACGGCATCCTCCTCTACGAAAAAGTGTCATATTCATGCTTAAAACGCGTTTTGGCACAAATCCATGTGCGGGTTCTAAAAAGAGGAGCATTGGCATGCTTTTCACGTCGTTTGGTAGAAATCCACACGCGCGTTCTGCCAAAAGTGTCAATTGCATGCACATCGTGTGGTTTTGCAGAAAACTGCATCCTCGTCTACCAAAAGTTGCATATTCATGCTTAAAACGCGTTTTGGCACAAATCCATGTGCGGGTGCTAAAAGAGCAGCATTGGCATGCCTTTTAACGTCGTTTGGTAGAAATCCACTCGCGCGTTCTGCCAAAAGCGTCATTTGCATGCATATCGTGTGGTTTTGCAGAAAACAGCATCCTCGTCTACCAAAAGTGTCATTTTCATGCTTAAAACGCGTTTGCACAAATCCATGTGCGGGTTCTAAAAAGAGCAGCATTGGCATGCTTTTCACGTCGTTTGGTAGAAATCCACACGCGCGTTCTGCCAAAAGCACCATTTGCATGCATATCGTGTGGTTTTGCAGAAAACTGCATCCCTCGTCTACCAAAAGTGTCATATTCATGCTTAAAACGCGGTTTTGGCACAAATCCATGTGCGGGTGCTAAAAAGAGCAGCATTGGCATGCTTTTCACGTCGTTTGGTAGAAATCCACACGCGCGTTCTGCCAAAAGCACCATTTGCATGCATATCGTGTGGTTTTGCAGAAAACTGCATCCTCGTCTACCAAAAGTGTCATATTCATGCTTAAAAAACGCGTTCTGGCACAAATCCATGTGCGGGTTCTAAAAGAGCAGCATTGGCATGTTTTTCACGTCGTTTGGTAGAAATCCACACGCGCGTTCTGCAAAAGCGTCATTTGCATGCATTCGTGTGGTTTTGCAGAAAACTGCATCCTCGTCTACCAAAAGTTGCATATTCGTGCTTAAAACGCGTTTTGCACAAATCCATGTGCGGGTGCTAAAAAGAGCAGCATTGGCATGCTTTTCACGTCGTTTGGTAGAAATCCACACGCGCGTTCTGCCAAAAGCACCATTTGCATGCATATCGTGTGGTTTTGCAGAAAACTGCATCCTCGTCTACCAAAAGTGTCATATTCATGCTTAAAACGCGTTTTGGCACAAATCATGTGCGGGTTCTAAAAAGAGCAGCATTGGCATGCTTTTCACGTCGTTGGTAGAAATCCACACGCGCGTTCTGCCAAAAGCACCATTTGCATGCATATCGTGTGGTTTTGCAGAAAACTGCTTCCTCGTCTACCAAAAGTGTCATATTCATGCTTAAACGCGTTTTAGCACAAATCCATGTGCGGGTTCTAAAAAGAGCAGCATTGGCATGCTTTTCACGTCGTTTGGCAGAATCCACACGCGCGTCTGCCAAAAGCGTCATTTGCATGCATATCGTGTGGTTTTGCAGAAAACTGCATCCTCGTCTACCAAAAGTTGCATATTCATGCTTAAAACGCGTTTTGGCACAAATCCATGTGCGGGTGCTAAAAATAGCAGCATTGGCATGCTTTTCACGTCGTTTGGTAGAAATCCACACGCGCGTTCTGCCAAAGCGTCATTTGCATGCATATCGTGTGGTTTTGCAGAAAACTTCATCCTCATCTACCAAAAGTTGCATATTCATGCTTAAACGCGTTTTGGCACAAATCCATGTGCGGGTGCTAAAAAGAGCAGCATTGGCATGCTTTTCACGTCGTTTGGTAGAAATCCACACGCGCGTTCTGCCAAAAGCGTCATTTGCATGCATATCGTGTGGTTTGCAGAAAACTGCATCCTCGTCTACCAAAAGTTGCATTTTCATGCTTAAAAACGCGTTTTGGCACAAATCCATGTGCGGGTGCTAAAAAGAGCAGCATTGGCATGCTTTTCACGTCGTTTGGTAGAAATCCACACGCGCGTCCTGCCAAAAGCACCATTTGCATGCATATCGTGTGGTTTTGCAGAAAACTGCATCCTCGTCTACCAAAAGTGTCATATTCATGCTTAAAACGCGTTTTGGCACAAATCCGTGTGCGGGTGCTAAAAAGAGCAGCATTGGCATGCTTTTCACGTCGTTTGGTAGAAATCCACATGCGCGTTCTGCCAAAGCGTCATTTGCATGCATATCGTGTGGTTTTGCAGAAAACTGCATCCTCGTCTACCAAAAGTTGCATATTCATGCTTGAAACGCGTTTTGGCACAAATCCATGTGCGGGTGCTAAAAAGAGCAGCATTGACATGCTTTTCACGTCGTTTGGTAGAAATCCACACGCGCGTTCTGCCAAAAGCACCATTTGCATGCATATCGTGTGGTTTTGCAGAAAACTGCATCCTCGTCTACCAAAAGTTGCATATTCATGCTTAAAACGCGTTTGGCACAAATCCATGTGCGGGTGCTAAAAAGAGCAGCATTGGCATGCTTTTCACGTCGTTTGGTAGAAATCCACACGCGCGTTCTGCCAAAAGCACCATTTGCATGCATATCGTGTGGTTTGCAGAAAACTGCATCCTCGTCTACCAAAAGTTGCATATTCATGCTTGAAACGCGTTTGGCACAAATCCATGTGCGGGTGCTAAAAAGAGCAGCATTGACATGCTTTTCACGTCGTTTGGTAGAAAATCCACACGCGCGTTCTGCCAAAAGCACCATTTGCATGCATATCGTGTGGTTTTGCAGAAAACTGCATCCTCGTCTACCAAAAGTTGCATATTCATGCTTAAAACGCGTTTGGCACAAATCCATGTGCGGGTGCTAAAAAGAGCAGCATTGGCATGCTTTTCACGTCGTTTGGTAGAAATCCACACGCGCGTTCTGCCAAAAGCACCATTTGCATGCATATCGTGTGCTTTTGCAGAAAACTGCATCCTCGTCTACAAAAGTGTCATATTCATGCTTAAAACGCGTTTTGGCACAAATCCATGTGCGGGTTCTAAAAAGAGCAGCATTGGCATGCTTTTCACGTCGTTTGGTAGAAATCCACACGCGCGTTCTGCCAAAAGCGTCATTTGCATGCATATCGTGTGGTTTTGCAGAAAACTGCATCCTCGTCTACCAAAAGTGTCATATTCATGCTTAAAACGCGTTTTGGCACAAATCCATGTGCGGGTGCTAAAAAGAGCAGCATTGGCATGCTTTTCACGTCGTTTGGTAAAAATCCACACGCGCGTTCTGCCAAAAGCACCATTTGCATGCATATCGTGTGGTTTTGCAGAAAACTGCATCCTCGTCTACAAAAGTGTCATATTCATGCTTAAAACGCCTTTTGGCACAAATCCATGTGCGGGTTCTCAAATAGCAGCATTGGCATGCTTTTCACGTCGTTTGGTGGAAATCCACACGCGCGTTCTGCCAAAAGCACCATTTGCATGCATATCGTGTGGTTTGCAGAAAACTGCATCCTCCTCTACGAAAAGTGTCATATTCATGCTTAAAACGCGTTTTGGCACAAATCCATGTGCGGTTCTAAAAGAGGAGCATTGGCATGCTTTCACGTCGTTTGGTAGAAATCCACACGCGCGTTCTGCCAAAAGCACCATTTGCATGCATATCGTGTGGTTTTGCAGAAAACTGCATCCTCGTCTACCAAAAGTTGCATATTCATGCTTAAAACGCGTTTGGCACAAATCCATGTGCGGGTGCTAAAAGAGCAGCATTGGCATGCTTTTCACGTCGTTTGGTAGAAATCCACACGCGCGTTCTGCCAAAAGCACCATTTGCATGCATATCGTGTGCTTTTGCAGAAAACTGCATCCTCGTCTACCAAAAGTGTCATATTCATGCTTAAAACGCGTTTTGGCACAAATCCATGTGCGGGTTCTAAAAAGAGCAGCATTGGCATGCTTTTCACGTCGTTTGGTAGAAATCACACGCGCGTTCTGCCAAAAGCGTCATTTGCATGCATATCGTGTGGGTTTTGCAGAAAACTGCATCCTCGTCTACCAAAAGTGTCATATTCATGCTTAAAACGCGTTTTGGCACAAATCCATGTGCGGGTGCTAAAAAGAGCAGCATTGGCATGCTTTTCACGTCGTTTGGTAAAAATCCACACGCGCGTTCTGCCAAAAGCACCATTTGCATGCATATCGTGTGGTTTTGCAGAAAACTGCATCCTCGTCTACCAAAAGTGTCATATTCATGCTTAAAACGCCTTTTGGCACAAATCCATGTGCGGGTTCTCAAAATAGCAGCATTGCATGCTTTTCACGTCGTTTGGTGGAAATCCACACGCGCGTTCTGCCAAAAGCACCATTTGCATGCATATCGTGTGGTTTTGCAGAAAACTGCATCCTCCTCTACGAAAAGTGTCATATTCATGCTTAAAACGCGTTTTGGCACAAATCCATGTGCGGGTTCTAAAAAGAGCAGCATTGGCATGCTTTTCACGTCGTTTGGTAGAAATCCACACGCGCGTTCTGCCAAAGCACCATTTGCATGCATATCGTGTGCTTTTGCAGAAAACTGCATCCTCGTCTACCAAAAGTGTCATATTCATGCTTAAAACGCGTTTTGGCACAAATCCATGTGCGGGTTCTAAAAAGAGCAGCATTGGCATGCTTTTCACGTCGTTTGGTAGAAATCCACACGCGCGTTCTGCCAAAAGCGTCATTTGCATGCATATCGTGTGGTTTTGCAGAAAACTGCATCCTCGTCTACCAAAAGTGTCATATTCATGCGTAAAACGCGTTTTGGCACAAATCCATGTGCGGGTGCTAAAAAGAGCAGCATTGGCATGCTTTTCACGTCGTTTGGTAAAAATCCACACGCGCGTTTCTGCCAAAAGCACCATTTGCATGCATATCGTGTGGTTTTGCAGAAAACTGCATCCTCGTCTACCAAAAGTGTCATATTCATGCTTAAAACGCCTTTTGGCACAAATCCATGTGCGGGTTCTCAAATAGCAGCATTGGCATGCTTTTCACGTCGTTTGGTGGAAATCACACGCGCGTTCTGCCAAAAGCACCATTTGCATGCATATCGTGTGTTTTGCAGAAAACTGCATCCTCCTCTACGAAAGTGTCATATTCATGCTTAAAACGCGTTTTGGCACAAATCCATTTGCGGGTTCTAAAAAGAGGAGCATTGGCATGCTTTTCACGTCGTTGGTAGAAATCCACACGTGCGTTCTGCCAAAAGCACCATTTGCATGCATATCGTGTGGTTTTGCAGAAAACTGCATCCTCGTCTACCAAAAGTTGCATATTCATGCTTAAAACGCGTTTGGCACAAATCCATGTGCGGGTGCTAAAAAGAGCAGCATTGGCATGCTTTTCACGTCGTTTGTAGAAATCCACACGCGCGTCTGCCAAAAGCACCATTTGCATGCATATCGTGTGCTTTTGCAGAAAACTGCATCCTCGTCTACCAAAAGTGTCATATTCATGCTTAAAAACGCGTTTTGGCACAAATCCATGTGCGGGTTCTAAAAAGAGCAGCATTGGCATGCTTTCACGTCGTTTGGTAGAAATCCACACGCGCGTTCTGCCAAAAGCGTCATTTGCATGCATATCGTGTGGTTTTGCAGAAAACTGCATCCTCGTCTACCAAAAGTGTCATATTCATGCTTAAACGCGTTTTGGCACAAATACATGTGCGGGTTCTAAAAAGAGCAGCATTGGCATGCTTTTCACGTCGTTTGGTAGAAATCCACACGCGCGTTCTGCCAAAAGCGTCATTGCATGCATATCGGTGTGGTTTTGCAGAAAACTGCATCCTCGTCTACCAAAAGTTGCATATTCATGCTTAAAACGCGTTTTGGCACAAATCCATGTGCGGGTGCTAAAAAGAGCAGCATGGCATGCTTTTCACCTCGTTTGGTAGAAATCCACACGCGCGTTCTGCAAAAGCGTCATTTGCATGCATATCGTGTGGTTTTGCAGAAAACTGCATCCTCGTCTACCAAAAGTTGCATATTCCATGCTTAAACGCGTTTTGGCACAAATCCATGTGCGGGTGCTAAAAAGAGCAGCATTGGCATGCTTTTAACGTCGTTTGGTAGAAATCCACACGCGCGTTCTGCCAAAAGCACCATTTGCATGCATATCGTGTGGTTTTTGCAGAAAACAGCATCCTCGTCTACCAAAAGTGTCATATTCATGCTTAAAACGCGTTTTGGCACAAATCCATGTGCGGTTCTAAAAAGAGCAGCATTGGCGTGCTTTTCACGTCGTTTGGTAGAAATCCACACGCGCGTTCTGCGAAAAGCGACATTTGCATGCATATCGTTGTGGTTTTGCAGAAAACTGCATCCTCCTCTACCAAAAGTTGCATATTCATGCTTAAAACGCGTTTTGGCACAAATCCATGTGCGGGTGCTAAAAAGAGCAGCATTGGCATGCTTTTCACGTCGTTTGGTAGAAATCCACACGCGCGTTCTGCCAAAAGCGTCATTTGCATGCATATCGTGTGGTTTTGCAGAAAACTGCATCCTCGTCTACCAAAAGTGTCATATTCATGCTTAAAACGCGTTTTGGCACAAATACATGTGCGGGTGCTAAAAAGAGCAGCATTGGCATGCTTTTCCACGTCGTTTGGTAAAAATCCCACACGCGCGTTCTGCCAAAAGCACCATTTGCATGCATATCGTGTGTTTTGCAGAAAACTGCATCCTCGTCTACCAAAAGTGTCATATTCATGCTTAAAACGCCTTTTGGCACAAATCCATGTGCGGGTTCTCAAAATAGCAGCATTGGCATGCTTTTCACGTCGTTTGGTGGAAATCCACACGCGCGTTCTGCCAAAAGCACCATTTGCATGCATATCGTGTGGTTTTGCAGAAAACTGCATCCTCCTCTACGAAAAGTGTCATATTCATGCTTAAAACGCGTTTTGGCACAAATCCATGTGCGGGTTCTAAAAAGAGGAGCATTGGCATGCTTTCACGTCGTTTGGTAGAAATCCACACGCGCCGTTCTGCCAAAAGCACCATTTGCATGCATATCGTGTGGTTTTGCAGAAAACTGGCATCCTCGTCTACCAAAAGTGTCATATTCATGCTTAAAACGCGTTTTGGCACAAATCCATGTGCGGGTTCTAAAAAGAGCAGCATTGGCGTGCTTTTCACGTCGTTTGGTAGAAATCCACACGCGCGTTCTGCGAAAAGCGACATTTGCATGCATATCGTGTGGTTTTGCAGAAAACTGCATCCTCCTCTACCAAAAGTTGCATATTCATGCTTAAAACGCGTTTTGGCACAAATCCATGTGCGGGTGCTAAAAAGAGCAGCATTGGCATGCTTTTCACGTCGTTTGGTAGAAATCCACACGCGCGTTCTGCCAAAAGCACCATTTGCATGCATATCGTGTGGTTTTGCAGAAAACTGCATCCTCGTCTACCAAAGTGTCATATTCATGCTTAAAACGCGTTTTGGCACAAATCCATGTGCGGGTTCTAAAAGAGCAGCATTGGCATGCTTTTCACGTCGTTTGTAGAAATCCACACGCGCGTTCTGCCAAAAGCACCATTTGCATGCATATCGTGTGGTTTTGCAGAAAACTGCATCCTCGTCTACCAAAAGTGTCATATTCATGCTTAAAACGCGTTTTAGCACAAACCATGTGCGGGTTCTAAAAAGAGCAGCATTGGCATGCTTTTCACGTCGTTGGTAGAAATCCACATGCGCGTTCTGCCAAAGGCGTCATTTGCATGCATATCGTGTGGTTTTGCAGAAAACTGCTTCCTCGTCTACCAAAAGTTGCATATTCATGCTTGAAACGCGTTTTGGCACAAATCCATGTGCGGGTGCTAAAAAGAGCAGCATTGACATGCTTTTCACGTCGTTTGGTAGAAATCCACACGCGCGTTCTGCCAAAAGCACCATTTGCATGCATATCGTGTGGTTTTTGCAGAAAACTGCATCCTCCTCTACCAAAAGTTGCATATTCATGCTTAAAACGCGTTTTGCACAAATCCATGTGCGGGTGCTAAAAAGAGCAGCATTGCATGCTTTTCACGTCGTTTGGTAGAAATCCACACGCGCGTTCTGCCAAAAGCACCATTTGCATGCATATCGTGTGGTTTTGCAGAAAACTGCATCCTCGTCTACCAAAGTGTCATATTCATGCTTAAAACGCGTTCTGGCACAAATCCATGTGCGGGTTCTAAAAAGAGCAGCATTGGCATGTTTTTCACGTCGTTTGGTAGATAATCCACACGCGCGTTCTGCCAAAAGCGTCATTTGCATGCATATCGTGTGGTTTTGCAGAAAACTGCATCCTCGTCTACCAAAAGTTGCATATTCGTGCTTAAAACGCGTTTTGGCACAAATGCATGTGCGGGTGCTAAAAAGAGCAGCATTGGCATGCTTTTCACGTCGTTTGGAAGAAATCCACACGCGCGTTCTGCCAAAAGCACCATTTGCATGCATATCGTGTGGTTTTGCAGAAAACTGCATCCTCGTCTACCAAAAGTGTCATATTCATGCTTAAAACGCGTTTTGGCACAAATCCATGTGCGGGTTCTAAAAAGA
>NW_027225925.1:0-38184 GCF_038994185.2 Dermacentor albipictus | reverse complement strand
TATGCATGCAAATGGTGCTTTGGCAGAACGCGCGTGTGGATTTCTACCAAACGACGTGAAAACCATGCCAATGCTGCTCTTTTTAGAACCCGCACATGGATTTGTGCCAAAACGCGTTTTAAGCATGAATATGACACTTTTCGTAGACGAGGATGCAGTTTTCTGCAAAACCACACGATATGCATGCAAATGGTGCTTTTGGCAGACCGCGCGTGTGGATTTCTACCAAACGACGTCAAAAGCATGCCAATGCTGCTCTTTTTAGAACCCGCACATGAATTCGTGCCAAAAGGCGTTTTAAGCATGAATATGACACTTTTGGTAGACGAGGATGCAGTTTTCTGCAAAAGCACACGATATGCATGCAAATGGTGCTTTTGGGCAGAACGCGCGTGTGGATTTCTACCAAACGACGTGAAAAGCATGCCAATGCTGCTCTTTTTAGAACCCGCACATGGATTTGTGCCAAAACGCGTTTTAAGCATGAATATGACACTTTTGGTAGACGAGGATGCAGTTTTCTGCAAAACCACACGATATGCATGCAAATGGTGCTTTTGGCAGAACGCGCGCGTGGATTTCTACCAAACGACGTGAAAAGCATGCCAATGCTGCTCTTTTTAGAACCCGCACATGAATTTGTGCCAAAAGGCGTTTTAAGTATGAATATGACACTTTTGGTAGACGAGGATGCAGTTTTCTGCAAAACCACACGATATGCATGCAAATGACGCTTTTGGCAGAACGCGCGTGTGGATTTCTACCAAACGACGTGAAAAGCATTCCAATGCTGCTCTTTTTAGCACCCGCACATGGATTTGTGCCAAAACGCGTTTTAAGCATGAATATGCAACTTTTGGTAGACGAGGATGTAGTTTTCTGCAAAACCACACGATAAGCATGCAAATGACGCTTTTGGAAGAACGCGCGTGTGGATTTTCTACCAAACGACGTGAAAAGCATGCCAATGTTGCTCTTTTAGAACCCGCACATGGATTTGTGCCAAAACGCGTTTTAAGCATGAATATGACACTTTTGGTAGACGAGGATGCAGTTTTCTGCAAAACCACACGATATGCATGCAAATGGTGCTTTTGGCAGAACGCGCGTGTGGATTTGTACCAAACGACGTGAAAAGCATGCCAATGCTGCTCTTTTTAGCACCCGCTCATGGATTTGTGCCAAACGCGTTTTAAGCATTTATATGCAACTTTTGGTAGACGAGGATGCAGTTTTCTGCAAAACCCACACGATATGCATGCAAATGACGCTTTTGGCAGAACGCGCGTGTGGATTTCTACCAAACGAAGTGAAAAGCATGGCAATTCTGCTCTTTTTAGAACCCGCACATGGATTTGTGCCAAAACGCGTTTTAAGCATGAATATGACACTTTTGGTAGACGAGGATGCAGTTTCTGCAAAAGCACACGATATGCATGCAAATGGTGCTTTTGGCAGAACGCGCGTGTGGATTTCTACCAAACGACGTGAAAAGCATTCCAATGCTGCTCTTTTTAGAACCCGCACATGGATTTGTGCCAAAACGCGTTTTAAGCATGAATATGACACTTTTGGTAGACGAGGATGCAGTTTTCTGCAAAACCACACGATATGCATGCAAATGGCGCTTTTGGCAGAACGCGCGTGTGGATTTCTACCAAACGACGTGAAAAGCATGCCAATGCTGCTCTTTTTAGCACCCGCACATGAATTTGTGCCAAAACGCGTTTTAAGCATGAATATCAACTTTTGGTAGACGAGTATGCAGTTTTCTGCAAAACCACACGATATGCATGCAAATGACGCTTTTGGCAGAACGCGCGTGTGGATTTCTACAAACGACGTGAAAAGCATGCCAATGCTGCTCTTTTTAGCACCGCACATGGATTTGTGCCAAAACGCGTTTTAAGCATGAATATGCAACTTTTGGTAGACGAGGATGCAGTTTTTCTGCAAAACCACACGATATGCATGCAAATGACGCTTTTGGCAGAACGCGCGTGTGGATGTTTACCAAACGACGTGAAAAGCATGCCAATGCTGCTCTTTTTAGAACCCGCACATGGATTTGTGCCAAAACGCGTTTTAAGCATGAATATGACACTTTTGCTAGACGAGGATGCAGTTTTCTGCAAAAGCACACGATATGCATGCAAATGGTGCTTTTGGCAGAACGCGCGTGTGGATTTCTACCAAACGACGTGAAAAGCATGCCAATGCTGCTCTTTTTAGAACCCGCACATGGATTTGTGCCAAAACGCGTTTTAGGCATGAATATGACACTTTTGGTAGACGAGGATGCAGTTTTCTGCAAAACCACACGATATGCATGCAAATGGTGCTTTTGGCAGAACGCGCGTGTGGATTTCTACCAAACGACGTGAAAACCATGCCAATGCTGCTCTTTTTAGAACCCGCACATGGATTTGTGCCAAAACGCGTTTTAAGCATGAATATGACACTTTTCGTAGACGAGGATGCAGTTTTCTGCAAAACCACACGATATGCATGCAAATGGTGCTTTTGCAGAACGCGCGTGTGGATGTCTACTAAACGACGTGAAAAGCATGCCAATGCTGCTCTTTTTAGAACCCGCACATGAATTTGTGCCAAAAGGCGTTTTAAGCATGAATATGACACTTTTGGTAGACGAGGATGCAGTTTTCTGCAAAACCACACGATATGCATGCAAATGGTGCTTTTGGCAGAACGCGCGTGTGGATTTCTACCAAACGACGTGAAAAGCATGCCAATGCTGCTCTTTTTAGCACCCGCACATGGATTTGTGCCAAAACGCGTTTTAAGCATGAATATGCAACTTTTGGTAGACGAGGATGCAGTTTTCTGCAAAACCACACGATATGCATGCAAATGACGCTTTTGGCAGAACGCGCGTGTGGATTTCTACCAAACGACGTGAAAAGCATGCCAATGCATCTCTTTTTAGAACCCGCACATGGATTTGTGCCAAAACGCGTTTTAAGCATGAATATGCAACTTTTGGTAGACGAGGATGCAGTTTTCTGCAAAACCACACGATATGCATGCAAATCACGCTTTTGGCAGAACGCGCGTGTGGATTTCTACCAAACGACGTGAAAAGCATGCCAATGCTGCTCTTTTTAGCACCCGCACATGGATTTGTGCCAAAACGCGTTTTAAGCATGAATATGCAACTTTTGGTAGACGAGGATGTAGTTTTCTGCAAAACCACACGATAAGCATGCAAATGACGCTTTTGGCAGAACGCGCGTGTGGATTTCTACCAAACGACGTGAAAAGCATGCCAATGTTGCTCTTTTTAGAACCCGCACATGGATTTGTGCCAAAACGCGTTTTAAGCATGAATATGACACTTTTGGTAGACGAGGATGCAGTTTTCTGCAAAACCACACGACATGCATGCAAATGGTGCTTTTGGCAGAACGCGCGTGTGGATTTGTACTAAACGACGTGAAAAGCATGCCAATGCTGCTCTTTTTAGCACCCGCACATGGATTTGTGCCAAAACGCGTTTTAAGCATGAATATGCAACTTTTGGTAGACGAGGATGCAGTTTTCTGCAAAACCACACGATATGCATGCAAATGACGCTTTTGGCAGAACGCGCGTGTGGATTTCTACCAAACGACGTGAAAAGCATTCCAATGCTGCTCTTTTTAGCACCCGCACATGGATTTGTGCCAAAACGCGTTTTAAGCATGAATATGCAACTTTTGGTAGACGAGGATGCAGTTTTCTGCAAAACCACACGATATGCATGCAAATGACGCTTTTGGCAGAACGCGCGTGTGGATTTCTACCAAACGACGTGAAAAGCATGCCAATGCTGCTCTTTTTAGAACCCGCACATGGATTTGTGCCAAAATGCGTTTTAAGCATGAATATGACACTTTTGGTAGACAAGGATGCAGTTTTCTGCAAAAGCACACGATATGCATGCAAATGGTGCTTTTGGCAGAACGCGCGTGTGGATTTCTACCAAACGACGTGAAAACCATGCCAATGCTGCTCTTTTTAGAACCCGCACATGGATTTGTGCCAAAACGCGTTTTAAGCATGAATATGACACTTTCGTAGACGAGGATGCAGTTTTCTGCAAAACCACACGATATGCATGCAAATGGTGCTTTTGGCAGACCGCGCGTGTGGATTTCTACCAAACGACGTCAAAAGCATGCCAATGCTGCTCTTTTTAGAACCCGCACATGAATTCGTGCCAAAAGGCGTTTAAGAATGAATATGACACTTTTGGTAGACGAGGATGCAGTTTTCTGCAAAAGCACACGATATGCATGCAAAATGGTGCTTTTGGCAGAACGCGCGTGTGGATTTCTACCAAACGACGTGAAAAGCATGCCAATGCTGCTCTTTTTAGAACCCGCACATGGATTTGTGCCAAAACGCGTTTTAAGCATGAATATGACACTTTTGGTAGACGAGGATGCAGTTTTCTGCAAAACCACACGATATGCATGCAAATGGTGCTTTTGGCAGAACGCGCGCGTGGATTTCTACCAAACGACGTGAAAAGCATGCCAATGCTGCTCTTTTTAGAACCCGCACATGAATTTGTGCCAAAAGGCGTTTTAAGTATGAATATGACACTTTTGGTAGACGAGGATGCAGTTTTCTGAAACCACACGATATGCATGCAAATGACGCTTTTGGCAGAACGCGCGTGTGGATTTCTACCAAACGACGTGAAAAGCATGCCAATGCTGCTCTTTTTAGCACCCGCACATGGATTTGTGCCAAAACGCGTTTTAAGCATGAATATGCAACTTTTGGTAGACGAGGATGTAGTTTTCTGCAAAACCACACGATAAGCATGCAAATGACGCTTTTGGCAGAACGCGCGTGTGGATTTCTACCAAACGACGTGAAAAGCATGCCAATGTTGCTCTTTTTAGAACCCGCACATGGATTTGTGCCAAAACGCGTTTTAAGCATGAATATGACACTTTTGGTAGACGAGGATGCAGTTTTCTGCAAAACCACACGATATGCATGCAAATGGTGCTTTTGGCAGAACGCGCGTGTGGATTTGTACCAAACGACGTGAAAAGCATGCCAATGCTGCTCTTTTTAGCACCCGCACATAGATTTGTGCCAAAACGCGTTTTAAGCATGAATATGCAACTTTTGGTAGACGAGGATGCAGTTTTCTGCAATACCACACGATATGCATGCAAATGACGCTTTTGGCAGAACGCGCGTGTGGATTTCTACCAAACGACGTGAAAATCATGCCAATGGTGCTCTTTTTAGAACCCGCACATGGATTTGTGCCAAAACGCGTTTTAAGCATGAATATGCAACTTTTGTAGACGAGGATGCAGTTTTCTGCAAAACCACACGATATGCATGCAAATGAGGCTTTTGGCAGAACGCGCGTGTGGATTTCTACCAAACGACGTGAAAAGCATACCAATGCTGCTCTTTTAGCACCCGCACAATGGATTTGTGCCAAAACGCGTTTTAAGCATGAATATGCAACTTTTGGTAGACGAGGATGCAGTTTTCTGCAAAACCACACGATATGCATGCAAATGACGCTTTTGGCAGAACGCGCGTGTGGATTTCTACCAAACGACGTGAAAAGCATGCCAATGCTGCTCTTTTTAGAACCCGCACATGGATTTGTGCCAAAATGCGTTTTAAGCATGAATATGACACTTTTGGTAGACGAGGATGCAGTTTTCTGCAAAAGCACTCGATATGCATGCAAATGGTGCTTTTGGCAGAACGCGCGTGTGGATTTCTACCAAACGACGTGAAAAAGCATGCCAATGCTGCTCTTTTTAGAACCCGCACATGGATTTGTGCCAAAACGCGTTTTAAGCATGAATATGACACTTTTGGTAGACGAGGATGCAGTTTTCTGCAAAACCACACGATATGCATGCAAATGGTGCTTTTGGCAGAACGCGCGTGTGGATTTCTACCAAACGACGTGAAAAGCATGCCAATGCTGCTCTTTTTAGCACCCGCACATGGATTTGTGCCAAAACGCGTTTTAAGCATGAATATGCAACTTTTGGTAGACGAGTATGCAGTTTTCTGCAAAACCACACGATATGCATGCAAATGACGCTTTTGGCAGAACGCCGTGTGGATTTCTACCAAACGACGTGAAAAGCATGCCAATGCTGCTCTTTTTAGCACCCGCACATGGATTTGTGCCAAAACGCGTTTTAAGCATGACTATGACACTTTTGGTAGACGAGGATGCAGTTTTCTGCAAAACCACACGATATGCATGCAAATGGTGCTTTTGGCAGAACGCGCTTGTGGATTTCTACCAAACGACGTGAAAAGCATGCCAATGCTGCTCTTTTTAGCACCCGCACATGGATTTGTGCCAAAAGCGCGTTTTAAGCATGAATATGACACTTTTGGTAGACGAGGATGCAGTTTTCTGCAAAACCACACGATATGCATGCAAATGACGCTTTTTGGCAGAACGCGCGTGTGGATTTCTACCAAACGACGTGAAAAGCATGCCAATGCTGCTCTTTTTAGCAACCCGCACATGGATTTGTGCCAAAACGCGTTTTAAGCATGAATATGCAACTTTTGGTAGACGAGGATGCAGTTTTCTGCAAAACCACACGATATGCATGCAAATGACGCTTTTGGCAGAACGCGCGTGTGGATTTCTACCAAACGACGTGAAAAGCATGCCAATGCTGCTCTTTTAAGCACCCGCACATGGATTTGTGCAAAAAAGCGTTTTAAGCATGAATATGCAACTTTTGGTAGACGAGGATGTACTTTTCTGCAAAACAACACGATATGCATGCAAATGACGCTTTTGGCAGAACGCGCGTGTGGATTTCTACCAAACGACGTGAAAAGCATGCTAATGCTGCTCTTTTTAGAACCCGCACATGGATTTGTGCCAAAACGCGTTTTAAGCATGAATATGACACTTTTGGTAGACGAGGATGCAGTTTTCTGCAAAACCACACGATATGCATGCAAATGACGCTTTTGGCAGAACGCGCGTGTGGATTTCTACCAAACGACGTGAAAACCATGCCAATGCTGCTCTTTTTAGAACCCGCACATGGATTTGTGCCAAAACGCGTTTTAAGCATGAATATGACACTTTTCGTAGACGAGGATGCAGTTTTCTGCAAAACCACACGATATGCATGCAAATGGTGCTTTTGGCAGACCGCGCGTGTGGATTTCTACCAAACGACGTCAAAAGCATGCCAATGCTGCTCTTTTTAGAACCCGCACATGAATTCGTGCCAAAAGGCGTTTTAAGCATGAATATGACACTTTTGGTAGACGAGGATGCAGTTTTCTGCAAAAGCACACGATATGCATGCAAATGGTGCTTTTGGCAGAACGCGCGTGTGGATTTCTACCAAACGACGTGAAAAGCATGCCAATGCTGCTCTTTTTAGAACCCGCACATGGATTTGTGCCAAAACGCGTTTTAAGCATGAATATGACACTTTTGGTAGACGAGGATGCAGTTTTCTGCAAAACCACACGATATGCATGCAAATGGTGCTTTTGGCAGAACGCGCGCGTGGATTTCTACCAAACGACGTGAAAAGCATGCCAATGCTGCTCTTTTTAGAACCCGCACATGAATTTGTGCCAAAAGGCGTTTTAAGTATGAATATGACACTTTTGGTAGACGAGGATGCAGTTTTCTGAAACCACACGATATGCATGCAAATGACGCTTTTGGCAGAACGCGCGTGTGGATTTCTACCAAACGACGTGAAAAGCATGCCAATGCTGCTCTTTTTAGCACCCGCACATGGATTTGTGCGAAAACGCGTTTTAAGCATGAATATGCAACTTTTGGTAGACGAGGATGCAGTTTTCTGCAAAACCACACGATATGCATGCAAATGACGCTTTTGGCAGAACGCGCGTGTGGATTTCAACCAAACGACGTGAAAAGCATGCCAATGCTGCTCTTTTTAGCACCCGCACATGGATTTGTGCCAAAACGCGTTTTAAGCATGAATATGCAACTTTTGGTAGACGAGGATGCAGTTTTCTGCAAAACCACACGATATGCATGCAAATGGTGCTTTTGGCAGAACGCGCTTGTGGATTTCTACCAAACGACGTGAAAAGCATGCCAATGCTGCTCTTTTTAGCACCCCGCATATGGATTTGTGCCAAAGCGCGTTTTAAGCATGAATATGCAACTTTTGGTAGACGAGGATGTAGTTTTCTGCAAAACCACACGATATGCATGCAAATGACGCTTTTGGCAGAACGCGCGTGTGGATTTCTACCAAACGACGTGAAAAGCATGCCAATGCTGCTCTTTTTAGAACCCGCACATGTATTTGTGCCAAAACGCGTTTTAAGAATGAATATGCAACTTTTGGTAGACGAGGATGCAGTTTTCTGCAAAACCACACGATATGCATGCAAATGACGCTTTTGGCAGAACGCGCGTGTGGATTTCTACCAAACGACGTGAAAAGCATGCCAATGCTGCTCTTTTTAGCACCCCGCACATGGATTTGTGCCAAAACGCGTTTTAAGCATGAATATGCAACTTTTGGTAGACGAGGATGCAGTTTTCTGCAAAACCACACGATATGCATGCAAATGACGCTTTTGGCAGAACGCGCGTGTGGATTTCTACCAAACGACGTGAAAAGCATGACAATGCTGCTCTTTTTAGAACCCGCACATGGATTTGTGCCAAAACGCGTTTTAAGCATGACTATGACACTTTTGGTAGACGAGGATGCAGTTTTCTGCAAAACCACACGATATGCATGCAAATGGTGCTTTTGGCAGAACGCGCGTGTGGATTTCCACCAAATGACGTGAAAAGCATGCCAATGCTGCTCTTTTTAGAACCCGCACATGGATTTGTGCCAAAAGGCGTTTTAAGCATGAATATGACACTTTTGGTAGACGAGGATGCAGTTTTCTGCAAAACCACACGATATGCATGCAAATGGTGCTTTTGGCAGAACGCGCGTGTGGATTTCCACCAAACGACGTGAAAAGCATGCCAATGCTGCTCTTTTTAGCACCCGCACATGGATTTGTGCCAAAACGCGTTTTAAGCATGAATATGCAACTTTTGGTAGACGAGGATGCAGTTTTCTGCAAAACCACACGATATGCATGCAAATGACGCTTTTGGCAGAACGCGCGTGTGGATTTCTACCAAACGACGTGAAAAGCATGCCAATGCTGCTCTTTTTAGCACCCGCACATGGATTTGTGCCAAAACGCGTTTTAAGCATGAATATGCAACTTTTGGTAGACGAGGATGCAGTTTTCTGCAAAACCACACGATATGCATGCAAATGACGCTTTGGCAGAACGCGCGTGTGGATTTCTACCAAACGACGTGAAAAGCATGCCAATGCTGCTCTTTTTAGCACACGCACATGGATTTGTGCCAAAACGCGTTTTAAGCATGAATATGCAACTTTTGGTAGACGAGGATGCAGTTTTCTGCAAAACCACACGATATGCATGCAAATGACGCTTTTGGCAGAACGCGCGTGTGGATTTCTACCAAACGACGTGAAAAGCATGCCAATGCTGCTCTTTTTAGAACCCGCACATGGATTTGTGCCAAAACGCGTTTTAAGCATGAATATGAAACTTTTCGTAGACGAGGATGCAGTTTTCTGCAAAACCACACGATATGCATGCAAATGACGCTTTTGGCACAACGCGCGTGTGGATTTCTACCAAACGACCTGAAAAGCATGCCAATGCTGCTCTTTTTAGCACCCGCACATGGATTTGTGCCAAAACGCGTTTTAAGCATGAATATGCAACTTTTGGTAGACGATGATGCAGTTTTCTGCAAAACCACACGATATGCATGCAAATGACGCTTTTGGAAGAACGCGCGTGTGGATTTCTACCAAACGACGTGAAAAGCATGCCAATGCTGCTCTTTTTAGCACCCGCACATGGATTTGTGCCAAAACGCGTTTTAGGCATGAATATGCAACTTTTGGTAGACGAGGATGCAGTTTTCTGCAAAACCACACGATATGCATGCAAATGACGCTTTTGGCAGAACGCGCGTGTGGATTTCTACCAAACGACGTGAAAAGCATGCCAATGCTGCTCTTTTTAGAACCCGCACATGGATTTGCGCCAAAACGCGTTTTAAGCATGAATATGACACTTTTGGTAGACGAGGATGGAGTTTTCTGCAAAAGCACACGATATGCATGCAAATGGTGCTTTTGGCAGAACGCGCGTGTGGATTTCTACCAAACGACGTGAAAAGCATGCCAATGCTGCTCTTTTTAGAACCCGCACATGGATTTGTGCCAAAACGCGTTTTAAGCATGAATATGACACTTTTGGTAGACGAGGATGCAGTTTTCTGCAAAACCACACGATATGCATGCAAATGGTGCTTTTGGCAGAACGCGCGCGTGGATTTCTACCAACGACGTGAAAAGCATGCCAATGCTGCTCTTTTTAGCACACGCACATGGATTTGTGCCAAAACGCGTTTTAAGCATGAATATGACACTTTTCGTAGACGAGGATGCAGTTTTCTGCAAAACCACACGATATGCATGCAAATGGTGCTTTTGGCAGAACGCGCGTGTGGATTTCTACCAAACGACGTGAAAAGCATGCCAATGCTGCTCTTTTTAGAACCCGCACATGAATTTGTGCCAAAAGGCGTTTAAGCATGAATATGACACTTTTGGTAGACGAGGATGCAGTTTTCTGCAAAACCACACGATATGCATGCAAATGGTGCTTTTGGCAGAACGCGCGTGTGGATTTCTACCAAACGACGTGAAAAGCATGCCAATGCTGCTCTTTTTAGCACCCGCACATGGATTTGTGCCAAAACGCGTTTTAAGCATGAATATGCAACTTTTGGTAGACGAGGATGTACTTTTCTGCAAAACAACACGATATGCATGCAAATGACGCTTTTGGCAGAACGCGCGTGTGGATTTCTACCAAACGACGTGAAAAGCATGACAATGCTGCTCTTTTTAGAACCCGCACATGGATTTGTGCCAAAACGCGTTTTAAGCATGAATATGCAACTTTTGGTAGACGAGTATGCAGTTTTCTGCAAAACCACACGATATGCATGCAAATGACGCTTTTGGCAGAACGCGCGTGTGGATTTCTACCAAACGACGTGAAAAGCATGCCAATGCTGCTCTTTTTAGCACCCGCACATGGATTTGTGCCAAAACGTGTTTTAAGCATGAATATGCAACTTTTCGTAGACGAGGATGCAGTTTTCTGCAAAACCACACGATATGCATGCAAATGACGCTTTTGGAGAACGCGCGTGTGGATTTCTACCAAACGACGTGAAAACCATGCCAATGCTGCTCTTTTTAGAACCCGCACATGGATTTGTGCCAAAACGCGTTTTAAGCATGAATATGACACTTTTCGTAGGCGAGGATGCAGTTTTCTGCAAAACCACACGATATGCATGCAAATGGTGCTTTTGGCACAACGCGCGTGTGGATTTCTACCAAACGACCTGAAAAGCATGCCAATGCTGCTCTTTTTAGCACCCGCACATGGATTTGTGCCAAAACGCGTTTTAAGCATGAATATGCAACTTTTGGTAGACGATGATGCAGTTTTCTGCAAAACCACACGATATGCATGCAAATGGTGCTTTTGGCAGAACGCGCGTGTGGATTTCTACCAAACGACGTGAAAAGCATGCCAATGCTGCTCTTTTTAGCACCCGCACATGGATTTGTGCAAAACGCGTTTTAAGCATGAATATGCAACTTTTGGTAGACGAGGATGTACTTTTCTGCAAAACCACACGATATGCATGCAAATGACGCTTTTGGCAGAACGCGCGTGTGGATTTCTACCAAACGACGTGAAAAGCATGCCAATGCTGCTCTTTTTAGCACCCGCACATGGATTTGTGCCAAAACGCGTTTTAAGCATGAATATGCAACTTTTGGTAGACGAGGATGCAGTTTTCTGCAAAACCACACGATATGCATGCAAATGACGCTTTTGGCAGAACGCGCGTGTGGATTTCTACCAAACGACGTGAAAAGCATGCCAATGCTGCTCTTTTTTAGCACACGCACATGGATTTGTGCCAAAACGCGTTTTAAGCATGAATATGCAACTTTTGGTAGACGAGGATGCAGTTTTCTGCAAAACCACACGATATGCATGCAAATGACGCTTTTGCAGAACGCGCGTGTGGATTTCTACCAAACGACGTGAAAAGCATGCCAATGCTGCTCTTTTTAGAACCCGCACATGGATTTGTGCCAAAACGCGTTTTAAGCATGAATATGAAACTTTTCGTAGACGAGGATGCAGTTTTCTGCAAAACCACACGATATGCATGCAAATGACGCTTTTGGCACAACGCGCGTGTGGATTTCTACCAAACGACCTGAAAAGCATGCCAATGCTGCTCTTTTTAGCACCCGCACATGGATTTGTGCCAAAACGCGTTTTAAGCATGAATATGCAACTTTTGGTAGACGATGATGCAGTTTTCTGCAAACCACACGATATGCATGCAAATGACGCTTTTGGAAGAACGCGCGTGTGGATTTCTACCAAACGACGTGAAAAGCATGCCAATGCTGCTCTTTTTAGCACCCGCACATGGATTTGTGCCAAAACGCGTTTTAGGCATGAATATGCAACTTTTGGTAGACGAGGATGCAGTTTTCTGCAAAACCACACGATATGCATGCAAATGACGCTTTTGGCAGAACGCGCGTGTGGATTTCTACCAAACGACGTGAAAAGCATGCCAATGCTGCTCTTTTTAGAACCCGCACATGGATTTGCGCCAAAACGCGTTTTAAGCATGAATATGACACTTTTGGTAGACGAGGATGGAGTTTTCTGCAAAAGCACACGATATGCATGCAAATGGTGCTTTTGGCAGAACGCGCGTGTGGATTTCTACCAAACGACGTGAAAAGCATGCCAATGCTGCTCTTTTTAGAACCCGCACATGTATTTGTGCCAAAACGCGTTTTAAGCATGAATATGACACTTTTGGTAGACGAGGATGCAGTTTTCTGCAAAACCACACGATATGCATGCAAATGGTGCTTTTGGCAGAACGCGCGCGTGGATTTCTACCAAACGACGTGAAAAGCATGCCAATGCTGCTCTTTTTAGCACACGCACATGGATTTGTGCCAAAACGCGTTTTAAGCATGAATATGACACTTTTCGTAGACGAGGATGCAGTTTTCTGCAAAACCACACGATATGCATGCAAATGGTGCTTTTGGCAGAACGCGCGTGTGGATTTCTACCAAACGACGTGAAAAGCATGCCAATGCTGCTCTTTTTAGAACCCGCACATGAATTTGTGCCAAAAGCCGTTTTAAGCATGAATATGACACTTTTGGTAGACGAGGATGCAGTTTTCTGCAAAACCACACGATATGCATGCAAATGGTGCTTTTGGCAGAACGCGCGTGTGGATTTCTACCAAACGACGTGAAAAGCATGCCAATGCTGCTCTTTTTAGCACCCGCACATGGATTTGTGCCAAAACGCGTTTTAAGCATGAATATGCAACTTTTGGTAGACGAGGATGTACTTTTCTGCAAAACAACACGATATGCATGCAAATGACGCTTTTGGCAGAACGCGCGTGTGGATTTCTACCAAACGACGTGAAAAGCATGACAATGCTGCTCTTTTTAGAACCCCGCACATGGATTTGTGCCAAAACGCGTTTTAAGCATGAATATGCAACTTTTGGTAGACGAGTATGCAGTTTTCTGCAAAACCACACGATATGCATGCAAATGACGCTTTTGGCAGAACGCGCGTGTGGATTTCTACCAAACGACGTGAAAAGCATGCCAATGCTGCTCTTTTTAGCACCCGCACATGGATTTGTGCCAAAACGTGTTTTAAGCATGAATATGCAACTTTTCGTAGACGAGGATGCAGTTTTCTGCAAAACCACACGATATGCATGCAAATGACGCTTTTGGCAGAACGCGCGTGTGGATTTCTACCAAACGACGTGAAAACCATGCCAATGCTGCTCTTTTTAGAACCCGCACATGGATTTGTGCCAAAACGCGTTTTAAGCATGAATATGACACTTTTCGTAGACGAGGATGCAGTTTTCTGCAAAACCACACGATATGCATGCAAATGGTGCTTTTGGCAGAACGCGCGTGTGGATTTCTACCAAACGACGTGAAAAGCATGCCAATGCTGCTCTTTTTAGAACCCGCACATGAATTTGTGCCAAAAGGCGTTTTAAGCATGAATATGACACTTTTGGTAGACGAGGATGCAGTTTTCTGCAAAACCACACTATATGCATGCAAATGGTGCTTTTGGCAGAACGCGCATGTGGATTTCTACCAAACGACGTGAAAAGCATGCCAATGCTGCTCTTTTTAGCACCCGCACATGGATTTGTGCCAAAACGCGTTTTAAGCATGAATATGCAACTTTTGGTAGACGAGGATGCAGTTTTCTGCAAAACCACACGATATGCATGCAAATGACGCTTTTGGCAGAACGCGCGTGTGGATTTCTACCAAACGACGTGAAAAGCATGCCAATGCTGCTCTTTTTAGAACCCGCACATGTATTTGTGCCAAAACGCATTTTAAGAATGAATATGCAACTTTTGGTAGACGAGGATGCAGTTTTCTGCAAAACCACACGATATGCATGCAAATGACGCTTTTGGCAGAACGCGCGTGTGGATTTCTACCAAACGACGTGAAAAGCATGCCAATGCTGCTCTTTTTAGCACCCGCACATGGATTTGTGCCAAAACGCGTTTTAAGCATGAATATGCAACTTTTGGTAGACGAGGATGTAGTTTTCTGCAAAACCACACGATAAGCATGCAAATGACGCTTTTGGCAGAACGCGCGTGTGGATTTCTACCAAACGACGTGAAAAGCATGCCAATGTTGCTCTTTTTAGAACCCGCACATGGATTTGTGCCAAAACGCGTTTTAAGCATGAATATGACACTTTTGGTAGACGAGGATGCAGTTTTCTGCAAAACCACACGATATGCATGCAAATGGTGCTTTTGGCAGAACGCGCGTGTGGATTTCTACCAAACGACGTGAAAAGCATGCCAATGCTGCTCTTTTTAGCACCCGCACATGGATTTGTGCCAAAACGCGTTTTAAGCATGAATATGCAACTTTTGGTAGACGAGGATGCAGTTTTCTGCAAAACCACACGATATGCATGCAAATGACGCTTTTGGCAGAACGCGCGTGTGGATTTCAACCAAACGACGTGAAAAGCATACCAATGCTGCTCTTTTTAGCACCCGCACATGGATTTGTGCCAAAACGCGTTTTAAGCATGAATATGCAACTTTTGGTAGACGAGGATGCAGTTTTCTGCAAAACCACACGATATGCATGCAAATGGTGCTTTTGGCAGAACGCGCTTGTGGATTTCTACCAAACGACGTGAAAAGCATGCCAATGCTGCTCTTTTTAGCACCCGCACATGGATTTGTGCCAAAGCGCGTTTTAAGCATGAATATGACACTTTTGGTAGACGAGGATGCAGTTTTCTGCAAAACCACACGATATGCATGCAAATGACGCTTTTGGCAGAACGCGCGTGTGGATTTCTACCAAACGACGTGAAAAGAATGCCAATGCTGCTCTTTTTAGCACCCGCACATGGATTTGTGCCAAAACGCGTTTTAAGCATGAATATGCAACTTTTGGTAGACGAGGATGTAGTTTTCTGCAAAACCACACGATATGCATGCAAATGACGCTTTTGGCAGAACGCGCGTGTGGATTTCTACCAAACGACGTGAAAAGCATGACAATGCTGCTCTTTTTAGAACCCGCACATGGATTTGTGACAAAACGCGTTTTAAGCATGAATATGACACTTTTGGTAGACGAGGATGCAGTTTTCTGCAAAACCACACGATATGCATGCAAATGGTGCTTTTGGCAGAACGCGCGTGTGGATTTCCACCAAACGACGTGAAAAGCATGCCAATGCTGCTCTTTTTAGAACCCGCACATGGATTTGTGCCAAAAGGCGTTTTAAGCATGAATATGACACTTTTGGTAGACGAGGATGCAGTTTTCTGCAAAACCACACGATATGCATGCAAATGGTGCTTTTGGCAGAACGCGCGTGTGGATTTCCACCAAACGACGTGAAAAGCATGCCAATGCTGCTCTTTTTAGCACCCGCACATGGATTTGTGCCAAAACGCGTTTTAAGCATGAATATGCAACTTTTGGTAGACGAGGATGCAGTTTTCTGCAAAACCACACGATATGCATGCAAATGACGCTTTTGGCAGAACGCGCGTGTGGATTTCTACCAAACGACGTGAAAAGCATGCCAATGCTGCTCTTTTTAGCACCCGCACATGGATTTGTGCCAAAACGCGTTTTAAGCATGAATATGCAACTTTTGGTAGACGAGGATGCAGTTTTCTGCAAAACCACACGATATGCATGCAAATGACGCTTTTGGCAGAACGCGCGTGTGGATTTCAACCAAACGACGTGAAAAGCATACCAATGCTGCTCTTTTTAGCACCCGCACATGGATTTGTGCCAAAACGCGTTTTAAGCATGAATATGCAACTTTTGGTAGACGAGGATGCAGTTTTCTGCAAAACCACACGATATGCATGCAAATGGTGCTTTTGGCAGAACGCGCTTGTGGATTTCTACCAAACGACGTGAAAAGCATGCCAATGCTGCTCTTTTTAGCACCCGCACATGGATTTGTGCCAAAGCGCGTTTTAAGCATGAATATGACACTTTTGGTAGACGAGGATGCAGTTTTCTGCAAAACCACACGATATGCATGCAAATGACGCTTTTGGCAGAACGCGCGTGTGGATTTCTACCAAACGACGTGAAAAGAATGCCAATGCTGCTCTTTTTAGCACCCGCACATGGATTTGTGCCAAAACGCGTTTTAAGCATGAATATGCAACTTTTGGTAGACGAGGATGCAGTTTTCTGCAAAACCACACGATATGCATGCAAATGACGCTTTTGGCAGAACGCGCGTGTGGATTTCTACCAAACGACGTGAAAAGCATGCCAATGCTGCTCTTTTTAGCACCCGCACATGGATTTGTGCCAAAACGCGTTTTAAGCATGAATATGCAACTTTTGGTAGACGAGGATGTAGTTTTCTGCAAAACCACACGATATGCATGCAAATGACGCTTTTGGCAGAACGCGCGTGTGGATTTCTACCAAACGACGTGAAAAGCATGCCAATGCTGCTCTTTTTAGCACCCGCACATGGATTTGTGCCAAAACGCGTTTTAAGCATGAATATGCAACTTTTGGTAGACGAGGATGCAGTTTTCTGCAAAACCACACGATATGCATGCAAATGACGCTTTTGGCAGAACGCGCGTGTGGATTTCTACCAAACGACGTGAAAAGCATGCCAATGCTGCTCTTTTTAGAACCCGCACATGTATTTGTGCCAAAACGCATTTTAAGAATGAATATGCAACTTTTGGTAGACGAGGATGCAGTTTTCTGCAAAACCACACGATATGCATGCAAATGACGCTTTTGGCAGAACGCGCGTGTGGATTTCTACCAAACGACGTGAAAAGCATGCCAATGCTGCTCTTTTTAGCACCCGCACATGGATTTGTGCCAAAACGCGTTTTAAGCATGAATATGCAACTTTTGGTAGACGAGGATGTAGTTTTCTGCAAAACCACACGATAAGCATGCAAATGACGCTTTTGGCAGAACGCGCGTGTGGATTTCTACCAAACGACGTGAAAAGCATGCCAATGTTGCTCTTTTTAGAACCCGCACATGGATTTGTGCCAAAACGCGTTTTAAGCATGAATATGACACTTTTGGTAGACGAGGATGCAGTTTTCTGCAAAACCACACGATATGCATGCAAATGGTGCTTTTGGCAGAACGCGCGTGTGGATTTCTACCAAACGACGTGAAAAGCATGCCAATGCTGCTCTTTTTAGCACCCGCACATGGATTTGTGCCAAAACGCGTTTTAAGCATGAATATGCAACTTTTGGTAGACGAGGATGCAGTTTTCTGCAAAACCACACGATATGCATGCAAATGACGCTTTTGGCAGAACGCGCGTGTGGATTTCAACCAAACGACGTGAAAAGCATACCAATGCTGCTCTTTTTAGCACCCGCACATAGATTTGTGCCAAAACGCGTTTTAAGCATGAATATGACACTTTTGGTAGACGAGGATGCAGTTTTCTGCAAAACCACACGATATGCATGCAAATGGTGCTTTTGGCAGAACGCGCGTGTGGATTTCTACCAAACGACGTGAAAAGCATGCCAATGCTGCTCTTTTTAGCACCCGCACATGGATTTGTGCCAAAACGCGTTTTAAGCATGAATATGCAACTTTTGGTAGACGAGGATGCAGTTTTCTGCAAAACCACACGATATGCATGCAAATGACGCTTTTGGCAGAACGCGCGTGTGGATTTCAACCAAACGACGTGAAAAGCATACCAATGCTGCTCTTTTTAGCACCCGCACATGGATTTGTGCCAAAACGCGTTTTAAGCATGAATATGCAACTTTTGGTAGACGAGGATGCAGTTTTCTGCAAAACCACACGATATGCATGCAAATGACGCTTTTGGCAGAACGCGCGTGTGGATTTCTACCAAACGACGTGAAAAGAATGCCAATGCTGCTCTTTTTAGCACCCGCACATGGATTTGTGCCAAAACGCGTTTTAAGCATGAATATGCAACTTTTGGTAGACGAGGATGTAGTTTTCTGCAAAACCACACGATATGCATGCAAATGACGCTTTTGGCAGAACGCGCGTGTGGATTTCTACCAAACGACGTGAAAAGCATGACAATGCTGCTCTTTTTAGAACCCGCACATGGATTTGTGACAAAACGCGTTTTAAGCATGAATATGACACTTTTGGTAGACGAGGATGCAGTTTTCTGCAAAACCACACGATATGCATGCAAATGGTGCTTTTGGCAGAACGCGCGTGTGGATTTCCACCAAACGACGTGAAAAGCATGCCAATGCTGCTCTTTTTAGAACCCGCACATGGATTTGTGCCAAAAGGCGTTTTAAGCATGAATATGACACTTTTGGTAGACGAGGATGCAGTTTTCTGCAAAACCACACGATATGCATGCAAATGGTGCTTTTGGCAGAACGCGCGTGTGGATTTCCACCAAGCGACGTGAAAAGCATGCCAATGCTGCTCTTTTTAGCACCCGCACATGGATTTGTGCCAAAACGCGTTTTAAGCATGAATATGCAACTTTTGGTAGACGAGGATGCAGTTTTCTGCAAAACCACACGATATGCATGCAAATGACGCTTTTGGCAGAACGCGCGTGTGGATTTCTACCAAACGACGTGAAAAGCATGCCAATGCTGCTCTTTTTAGCACCCGCACATGGATTTGTGCCAAAACGCCTTTTAAGCATGAATATGCAACTTTTGGTAGACGAGGATGCAGTTTTCTGCAAAACCACACGATATGCATGCAAATGACGCTTTTGGCAGAACGCGCGTGTGGATTTCTACCAAACGACGTGAAAAGCATGCCAATGCTGCTCTTTTTAGCACACGCACATGGATTTGTGCCAAAACGCGTTTTAAGCATGAATATGCAACTTTTGGTAGACGAGGATGCAGTTTTCTGCAAAACCACACGATATGCATGCAAATGACGCTTTTGGCACAACGCGCGTGTGGATTTCTACCAAACGACGTGAAAAGCATGCCAATGCTGCTCTTTTTAGAACCCGCACATGGATTTGTGCCAAAACGCGTTTTAAGCATGAATATGAAACTTTTCGTAGACGAGGATGCAGTTTTCTGCAAAACCACACGATATGCATGCAAATGGTGCTTTTGGCAGAACGCGCGTGTGGATTTCCACCAAACGACGTGAAAAGCATGCCAATGCTGCTCTTTTTAGAACCCGCACATGGATTTGTGCCAAAACGCGTTTTAAGCATGAATATGACACTTTTGGTAGACGAGGATGCAGTTTTCTGCAAAACCACACGATATGCATGCAAATGGTGCTTTTGGCAGAACGCGCGTGTGGATTTCTACCAAACGACGTGAAAAGCATGCCAATGCTGCTCTTTTTAGCACCCGCACATGGATTTGTGCCAAAACGCGTTTTAAGCATGAATGTGCAACTTTTGGTAGACGAGGATGCAGTTTTCTGCAAAACCACACGATATGCATGCAAATGACGCTTTTGGCAGAACGCGCGTGTGGATTTCTACCAAACGACGTGAAAAGCATGCCAATGCTGCTCTTTTTAGCACCCGCACATGGATTTGTGCCAAAACGCGTTTTAAGCATGAATATGCAACTTTTGGTAGACGAGGATGCAGTTTTCTGCAAAACCACACGATATGCATGCAAATGACGCTTTTGGCAGAACGCGCGTGTGGATTTCTACCAAACGACGTGAAAAGCATGCCAATGCTGCTCTTTTTAGCACACGCACATGGATTTGTGCCAAAACGCGTTTTAAGCATGAATATGCAACTTTTGGTAGACGAGGATGCAGTTTTCTGCAAAACCACACGATATGCATGCAAATGACGCTTTTGGCAGAACGCGCGTGTGGATTTCCACCAAACGACGTGAAAAGCATGCCAATGCTGCTCTTTTTAGAACCCGCACATGGATTTGTGCCAAAACGCGTTTTAAGCATGAATATCCCTTTGAATCCCGAATTTTTTTGCGGGCGAGAAAAAAAATTGCTGATGGTTTTTTTGCTGTTAAGAAGCTATTAAAGAGTGTGTAAAAAATTATGAAGACAATAAGTACACTGGTTTTCAATGGAGAAGCATGTCCAGTATAGTGGACACTGGGATTTATTTGTTGCACATAATCTGCTTTGCTCATTGATGCGACAATGCTGTACGTCTGTCATGTCAAGAGCACAGCGGTTCTTAGAATCACAAACACAGTAGTGAATGACTTAAGAAAAAGTAGGAACTTGCACTTGGAGGGACAGGGTCTTGCATTATCCTCTTTGTGCTCGATGAAACATTAAAACTTAATGTCAACTCTGGCGCTTACTTGCTGTGGAAATCGCGAAAACAGTTTTTGCTTGCCTTCAAGCAAAGAAAGACTTTGCATTTTGTGCACTGAACTTGCGACTTTGCCTTGCATTCTGGCAGTCGACACCTAGCGGAATTTGCCATCACTTGCGGATCTGGCCAATGGCCTTCTTGATCAAAACGCAAGTCAGGGCCTGGTATTTGTACGGCAGCCCTGTGGTGGTGTTCGTGTTGAACAGTAGCATCTGTAGATGGCCTACCACGCCGTTTTCTTTCTTGGGAGCCCCTGATAAGAGCTTCTGCCACCTGCATCCTGAAGTCTAGCAGGTGAAGCACTTGACTCTTCGTGTAGCCTGCCTCTTTGGCGTCTTCTTTGTAACTCAGCCAGCTGTTAACCAAGGCGAGATCGGTGAAGTGGAAAATGACTTTTACAGACCATTTCTTAGTTTTCATTTTTATGCGATACAGACTGATGAGAAAGTCGTTCAGGTCAACTCCTCCCTTGTGAGTGTTGTAGAATCGGACACTTGCAGGCCTTTTGACTTCAACGTATTTTTTCTGTTTCTTGTCGTAGCGCCTAGTAGAGTCAACTGACTCAGCTCCACAACATGAAGACAGCAGCGTAAATGACCGCGTATCCATCCATTTCACCACCACCAATTTTCCGTCAGCGCTCACCTTCTCATGACTCGATCCGCGTCCTTCAGCAAGTAGCTCTTTACCGGATTTGAGAGCTGTCTTGACTCTATTTGTCATCACTGTGCCATGACCGAACATTTCCTTCTCAAGAAGGCGCTCAATTAGCGGTACGGACGTGAAAAATCTGTCAAAGCACAAGACGCAGTCATTTCCTCGAGGCATTGAGTCTGCAAGTCGCATGACAATTCCCCCGCCGATTCCGAGATCTTTGTGCTCAGTGGGAATTGGTGTTGTGGCACCCTGGTAGATTTCAAAGTCCAATACCCTACCGAGAGAGTCAGCAAGTACAAAGTTCTTGAGTCCGGTCGGGTTTGGCTTCCCCCGAACATACTGACGCAGTTCTGTTCTGCCTGTAAACGGAATCATCTGTTCGTCTACACAGGCTGCATTAGACCTGGGAATTTTCAGACAGGCTTTCCTCACACGGTCTAGGAGGGCCTGAACCTTCCAGCATCGGTTGCTTTCATCATAGTCAGTGTCGTTGTTGCAGACGTGCAACGCGTTTCTGAGACGGAAAAAGCGATCTCTAGGCATGGCATCCGCAATTATTGATACTCGAGTTGCTGCTGCCCAATACATGCGGGCCTGAGGGAACTTGAGGTTGCCCATTACAATGTGCATTCCAAAAAGAGCTTTGGCTTCTTTGGCTGTCATACCTAGGGTGGTCCCATTCGTCTGAATCCAGTACAAGTTCGTTCTGGTTGCTGCGAACTCCCAAAAGTCGTCTTCAAAATATTCTTTAAAATATGTCAAAGGCGTCTGGGGCTCTTGACAGTGTTGCGCGGGTGCGGTTCTTTCTATGTCAATCGGTGCTGAAAATGCCTGTGCCGTCCACGACTGTGCGACTTTTTGGCGGGAACGTTGTGGTCGAGATACTTTCTCAAACTTTTCGTTTTGACCACTTTCATCTCCACTCGAAGAATTGTCGCTGCTTTCGTCCAGTAGGGATTCCGGCTGGAATTTCTCCGCTTCATCGCCCGAGTCCGAATCGACGTCTAGGTCGGACTGGTCCCCAAACAAAAGCTCTTGAATTTCTTCATTGGTGAGCGTCTTTTCTGCAAACAAAACAACCAAATAGTGCTCAAAATTATGTTACTTGTATGAAAAATCCCCATCAATGTATTCCTACCACGACACTAGGCGTCATGCAATTTTGCCACCAGAAAAAATGAAATCCAAACGCAACCTGATTGCACGGGGACATCCACAAAACGCGCCAGTTGAATCCCAGTGACCAGTACACTGGACAAAAAAACATTGCCGCATTGCGAAAAAACCGCTAATAACTAGGGAAAACTTTTAACCACATTGTTTCAAATAGAGCTTATTTAGCTCGCACGAATTTATTTATTTGAATTAAGTGAGGAGAAAATGTAAAAAAAAATTACTTACTTGAGCACGTTGCGCGCGGCTGTTTGCTCGTGGAGGACGCCATTACTCGGTGCTGCCCTCCTGAGAAGATGCGGCCGAAAGAGGAACTATCTCGATCTAGATATTCGTCGTCTTTTCAGGAAGCCGTGGAAATGGTTTCGGTTTCGATTTTGGCTTCGTTCGCTTTTTTTATCCCTTTTTTTGTTATGTCCAGTGTAGTGGTCGCTGGGTCGGAAAGGGATATGACACTTTTGGTAGACGAGGATGCAGTTTTCTGCAAAACCACACGATATGCATGCAAATGGTGCTTTTGGCAGAACGCGCGTGTGGATTTCCACCAAACGACGAGAAAAGCATGCCAATGCTGCTCTTTTTAGCACCCGCACAAGGATTTGTGCCAAAACGCGTTTTAAGCATGAATATGACACTTTTGGTAGACGAGGATGCAGTTTTCTGCAAAACCACACGATATGCATGCAAATGACGCTTTTGGCAGAACGCGCGTGTGGATTTCTACCAAACGACGTGAAAAGCATGCCAATGCTGCTCTTTTTAGCACCCGCACATGGATTTGTGCCAAAACGCGTTTTAAGCATGAATATGCAACTTTTGGTAGACGAGGATGCAGTTTTCTGCAAAACCACACGATATGCATGCAAATGACGCTTTTGGCAGAACGCGCGCGTGGATTTCTACCAAACGACGTGAAAAGCATGCCAATGCTGCTCTTTTTAGCACCCGCACATGGATTTGTGCCAAAACGCGTTTTAAGCATGAATATGCAACTTTTGGTACACGAGGATGCAGTTTTCTGCAAAACCACACGATATGCATGCAAATGACGCTTTTGGCAAAACGCGCGTGTGGATTTCTACCAAACGACGTGAAAAGCATGCCAATGCTGCTCTTTTTAGCACCCGCACATGGATTTGTGCCAAAACGCGTTTTAAGCATGAATATGCAACTTTTGGTAGAAGAGGATGCAGTTTTCTGCAAAACCACACGATATGCATGCAAATGACGCTTTTGGCGGAACGCGCGTGTGGATTTCTACCAAACGACGTGAAAAGCATGCCAATGCTGCTCTTTTTAGCACCCGCACATGGATTTGTGCCAAAACGCGTTTTAAGCATGAATATGCAACTTTTGGTAGACGAGGATGCAGTTTTCTGCAAAACCACACGATATGCATGCAAATGACGCTTTTGGCAGAACGCGCGTGTGGATTTCTACCAAACGACGTGAAAAGCATGCCAATGCTGCTCTTTTTAGCACACGCACATGGATTTGTGCCAAAACGCGTTTTAAGCATGAATATGCAACTTTTGGTAGACGAGGATGCAGTTTTCTGCAAAACCACACGATATTCATGCAAATGACGCTTTTGGCAGAACGCGCGTGTGGATTTCTACCAAACGACGTGAAAAGCATGCCAATGCTGCTCTTTTTAGAACCCACACATGGATTTGTGCCAAAACGCGTTTTAAGCATGAATATGACACTTTTCGTAGACGAGGATGCAGTTTTCTGCAAAACCACACGATATGCATGCAAATGGTGCTTTTGGCAGAACGCGCGTGTGGATTTCCACCAAACGACGTGAAAAGCATGCCAATGCTGCTCTTTTTAGAACCCGCACATGGATTTGTGCCAAAACGCGTTTTAAGCATGAATATGACACTTTTGGTAGACGAGGATGCAGTTTTCTCCAATACCACACGATATGCATGCAAATGACGCTTTTGGCAAAACGCGCGTGTGGATTTCTACCAAACGACGTGAAAAGCATGCCAATGCTGCTCTTTTTAGCACCCGCACATGGATTTGTGCCAAAACGCGTTTTAAGCATGAATATGCAACTTTTAGTAGAAGAGGATGCAGTTTTCTGCAAAACCACACGATATGCATGCAAATGACGCTTTTGGCAGAACGCGCGTGTGGATTTCTACCAAACGACGTGAAAAGCATGCCAATGCTGCTCTTTTTAGCACCCGCACATGGATTTGTGCCAAAACGCGTTTTAAGCATGAATATGCAACTTTTGGTAGACGAGGATGCAGTTTTCTGCAAAACCACACGATATGCATGCAAATGACGCTTTTGGCAGAACGCGCGTGTGGATTTCCACCAAACGACGTGAAAAGCATGCCAATGCTGCTCTTTTTAGAACCCGCGCATGGATTTGTGCCAAAACGCGTTTTAAGCATGAATATGCAACTTTTGGTAGACGAGGATGCAGTTTTCTGCAAAACCACACGATATGCATGCAAATGACGCTTTTGGCAGAACGCGCGTGTGGATTTCTACCAAACGACGTGAAAAGCATGCCAATGCTGCTCTTTTTAGCACCCGCACATGGATTTGTGCCAAAAGGCGTTTTAAGCATGAATATGACACTTTTGGTAGACGAGGATGCAGTTTTCTGCAAAACCACACGATATGCATGCAAATGGTGCTTTTGGCAGAACGCGCGTGTGGATTTCCACCAAACGACGTGAAAAGCATGCCAATGCTGCTCTTTTTAGAACCCGCACATGGATTTGTGCCAAAAGGCGTTTTAAGCATGAATATGACACTTTTGGTAGACGAGGATGCAGTTTTCTGCAAAACCACACGATATGCATGCAAATGGTGCTTTTGGCAGAACGCGCGTGTGGATTTCCACCAAACGACGTGAAAAGCATGCCAATGCTGCTCTTTTTAGCACCCGCACATGGATTTGTGCCAAAACGCGTTTTAAGCATGAATATGCAACTTTTGGTAGACGAGGATGCAGTTTTCTGCAAAACCACACGATATGCATGCAAATGACGCTTTTGGCAGAACGCGCGTGTGGATTTCTACCAAACGACGTGAAAAGCATGCCAATGCTGCTCTTTTTAGCACCCGCGCATGGATTTGTGCCAAAACGCGTTTTAAGCATGAATATGCAACTTTTGGTAGACGAGGATGCAGTTTTCTGCAAAACCACACGATATGCATGCAAATGACGCTTTTGGCAGAACGCGCGTGTGGATTTCTACCAAACGACGTGAAAAGCATGCCAATGCTGCTCTTTTTAGCACACGCACATGGATTTGTGCCAAAACGCGTTTTAAGCATGAATATGCAACTTTTGGTAGACGAGGATGCAGTTTTCTGCAAAACCACACGATATGCATGCAAATGACGCTTTTGGCAGAACGCGCGTGTGGATTTCCACCAAACGACGTGAAAAGCATGCCAATGCTGCTCTTTTTAGAACCCGCACATGGATTTGTGCCAAAACGCGTTTTAAGCATGAATATGACACTTTTGGTAGACGAGGATGCAGTTTTCTGCAAAACCACACGATATGCATGCAAATGACGCTTTTGGCAGAACGCGCGTGTGGATTTCTACCAAACGACGTGAAAAGCATGCCAATGCTGCTCTTTTTAGCACCCGCACATGGATTTGTGCCAAAACGCGTTTTAAGCATGAATATGCAACTTTTGGTAGACGAGGATGTAGTTTTCTGCAAAACCACACGATAAGCATGCAAATGACGCTTTTGGCAGAACGCGCGTGTGGATTTCTACCAAACGACGTGAAAAGCATGCCAATGTTGCTCTTTTTAGAACCCGCACATGGATTTGTGCCAAAACGCGTTTTAAGCATGAATATGACACTTTTGGTAGACGAGGATGCAGTTTTCTGCAAAACCACACGCTATGCATGCAAATGGTGCTTTTGGCAGAACGCGCGTGTGGATTTCTACCAAACGACGTGAAAAGCATGCCAATGCTGCTCTTTTTAGCACCCGCACATGGATTTGTGCCAAAACGCGTTTTAAGCATGAATATGCAACTTTTGGTAGACGAGGATGCAGTTTTCTGCAAAACCACACGATATGCATGCAAATGACGCTTTTGGCAGAACGCGCGTGTGGATTTCAACCAAACGACGTGAAAAGCATACCAATGCTGCTCTTTTTAGCACCCGCACATGGATTTGTGCCAAAACGCGTTTTAAGCATGAATATGCAACTTTTGGTAGACGAGGATGCAGTTTTCTGCAAAACCACACGATATGCATGCAAATGGTGCTTTTGGCAGAACGCGCTTGTGGATTTCTACCAAACGACGTGAAAAGCATGCCAATGCTGCTCTTTTTAGCACCCGCACATGGATTTGTGCCAAAGCGCGTTTTAAGCATGAATATGACACTTTTGGTAGACGAGGATGCAGTTTTCTGCAAAACCACACGATATGCATGCAAATGACGCTTTTGGCAGAACGCGCGTGTGGATTTCTACCAAACGACGTGAAAAGAATGCCAATGCTGCTCTTTTTAGCACCCGCACATGGATTTGTGCCAAAACGCCTTTTAAGCATGAATATGCAACTTTTGGTAGACGAGGATGCAGTTTTCTTCAAAACCACACGATATGCATGCAAATGACGCTTTTGGCAGAACGCGCGTGTGGATTTCTACCAAACGACGTGAAAAGCATGCCAATGCTGCTCTTTTTAGCACCCGCACATGGATTTGTGCCAAAACGCGTTTTAAGCATGAATATGCAACTTTTGGTAGACGAGGATGTAGTTTTCTGCAAAACCACACGATATGCATGCAAATGACGCTTTTGGCAAAACGCGCGTGTGGATTTCTACCAAACGACGTGAAAAGCATGACAATGCTGCTCTTTTTAGAACCCGCACATGGATTTGTGACAAAACGCGTTTTAAGCATGAATATGACACTTTTGGTAGACGAGGATGCAGTTTTCTGCAAAACCACACGATATGCATGCAAATGGTGCTTTTGGCAGAACGCGCGTGTGGATTTCCACCAAACGACGTGAAAAGCATGCCAATGCTGCTCTTTTTAGAACCCGCACATGGATTTGTGCCAAAAGGCGTTTTAAGCATGAATATGACACTTTTGGTAGACGAGGATGCAGTTTTCTGCAAAACCACACGATATGCATGCAAATGGTGCTTTTGGCAGAACGCGCGTGTGGATTTCCACCAAACGACGTGAAAAGCATGCCAATGCTGCTCTTTTTAGCACCCCCACATGGATTTGTGCCAAAACGCGTTTTAAGCATGAATATGCAACTTTTGGTAGACGAGGATGCAGTTTTCTGCAAAACCACACGATATGCATGCAAATGACGCTTTTGGCAGAACGCGCGTGTGGATTTCTACCAAACGACGTGAAAAGCATGCCAATGCTGCTCTTTTTAGCACCCGCACATGGATTTGTGCCAAAACGCGTTTTAAGCATGAATATGCAACTTTTGGTAGACGAGGATGCAGTTTTCTGCAAAACCACACGATATGCATGCAAATGACGCTTTTGGCAGAACGCGCGTGTGGATTTCTACCAAACGACGTGAAAAGCATGCCAATGCTGCTCTTTTTAGCACACGCACATGGATTTGTGCCAAAACGCGTTTTAAGCATGAATATGCAACTTTTGGTAGACGAGGATGCAGTTTTCTGCAAAACCACACGATATGCATGCAAATGACGCTTTTGGCACAACGCGCGTGTGGATTTCTACCAAACGACGTGAAAAGCATGCCAATGCTGCTCTTTTTAGAACCCGCACATGGATTTGTGCCAAAACGCGTTTTAAGCATGAATATGAAACTTTTCGTAGACGAGGATGCAGTTTTCTGCAAAACCACACGATATGCATGCAAATGGTGCTTTTGGCAGAACGCGCGTGTGGATTTCCACCAAACGACGTGAAAAGCATGCCAATGCTGCTCTTTTCAGAACCCGCACATGGATTTGTGCCAAAACGCGTTTTAAGCATGAATATGACACTTTTGGTAGACGAGGATGCAGTTTTCTGCAAAACCACACGATATGAATGCAAATGGTGCTTTTGGCAGAACGCGCGTGTGGATTTCTACCAAACGACGTGAAAAGCATGCCAATGCTGCTCTTTTTAGCACCCGCACATGGATTTGTGCCAAAACGCGTTTTAAGCATGAATGTGCAACTTTTGGTAGACGAGGATGCAGTTTTCTGCAAAACCACACGATATGCATGCAAATGGTGCTTTTGGCAGAACGCGCGTGTGGATTTCTACCAAACGACGTGAAAAGCATGCCAATGCTGCTCTTTTTAGCACCCGCACATGGATTTGTGCCAAAACGCGTTTTAAGCATGAATATGCAACTTTTGGTAGACGAGGATGCAGTTTTCTGCAAAACCACACGATATGCATGCAAATGACGCTTTTGGAAGAACGCGCGTGTGGATTTCTACCAAACGACGTGAAAAGCATGCCAATGCTGCTCTTTTTAGCACCCGCACATGGATTTGTGCCAAAACGCGTTTTAGGCATGAATATGCAACTTTTGGTAGACGAGGATGCAGTTTTCTGCAAAACCACACGATATGCATGCAAATGGTGCTTTTGGCAGAACGCGCGTGTGGATTTCCACCAAACGACGTGAAAAGCATGCCAATGCTGCTCTTTTTAGCACCCGCACATGGATTTGTGCCAAAACGCGTTTTAAGCATGAATATGCAACTTTTGGTAGACGAGGATGCAGTTTTCTGCAAAACCACACGATATGCATGCAAATGACGCTTTTGGCAGAACGCGCGTGTGGATTTCTACCAAACGACGTGAAAAGCATGCCAATGCTGCTCTTTTTAGCACCCGCACATGGATTTGTGCCAAAACGCGTTTTAAGCATGAATATGCAACTTTTGGTAGACGAGGATGCAGTTTTCTGCAAAACCACACGATATGCATGCAAATGACGCTTTTGGCAGAACGCGCGTGTGGATTTCTACCAAACGACGTGAAAAGCATGCCAATGCTGCTCTTTTTAGCACACGCACATGGAGTTGTGCCAAAACGCGTTTTAAGCATGAATATGCAACTTTTGGTAGACGAGGATGCAGTTTTCTGCAAAACCACACGATATTCATGCAAATGACGCTTTTGGCAGAACGCGCGTGTGGATTTCTACCAAACGACGTGAAAAGCATGCCAATGCTGCTCTTTTTAGAACCCACACATGGATTTGTGCCAAAACGCGTTTTAAGCATGAATATGACACTTTTCGTAGACGAGGATGCAGTTTTCTGCAAAACCACACGATATGCATGCAAATGGTGCTTTTGGCAGAACGCGCGTGTGGATTTCCACCAAACGACGTGAAAAGCATGCCAATGCTGCTCTTTTTAGAACCCGCACATGGATTTGTGCCAAAACGCGTTTTAAGCATGAATATGACACTTTTGGTAGACGAGGATGCAGTTTTCTGCAAAACCACACGATATGCATGCAAATGACGCTTTTGGCAAAACGCGCGTGTGGATTTCTACCAAACGACGTGAAAAGCATGCCAATGCTGCTCTTTTTAGCACCCGCACATGGATTTGTGCCAAAACGCGTTTTAAGCATGAATATGCAACTTTTGGTAGAAGAGGATGCAGTTTTCTGCAAAACCACACGATATGCATGCAAATGACGCTTTTGGCAGAACGCGCGTGTGGATTTCTACCAACCGACGTGAAAAGCATGCCAATGCTGCTCTTTTTAGCACCCGCACATGGATTTGTGCCAAAACGCGTTTTAAGCATGAATATGCAACTTTTGGTAGACGAGGATGCAGTTTTCTGCAAAACCACACGATATGCATGCAAATGGTGCTTTTGGCAGAACGCGCGTGTGGATTTCCACCAAACGACGTGAAAAGCATGCCAATGCTGCTCTTTTTAGAACCCGCACATGGATTTGTGCCAAAAGGCGTTTTAAGCATGAATATGACACTTTTGGTAGACGAGGATGCAGTTTTCTGCAAAACCACACGATATGCATGCAAATGGTGCTTTTGGCAGAACGCGCGTGTGGATTTCCACCAAACGACGTGAAAAGCATGCCAATGCTGCTCTTTTTAGCACCCGCACATGGATTTGTGCCAAAACGCGTTTTAAGCATGAATATGCAACTTTTGGTAGACGAGGATGCAGTTTTCTGCAAAACCACACGATATGCATGCAAATGACGCTTTTGGCAGAACGCGCGTGTGGATTTCTACCAAACGACGTGAAAAGCATGCCAATGCTGCTCTTTTTAGCACCCGCGCATGGATTTGTGCCAAAACGCGTTTTAAGCATGAATATGCAACTTTTGGTAGACGAGGATGCAGTTTTCTGCAAAACCACACGATATGCATGCAAATGACGCTTTTGGAAGAACGCGCGTGTGGATTTCTACCAAACGACGTGAAAAGCATGCCAATGCTGCTCTTTTTAGCACCCGCACATGGATTTGTGCCAAAACGCGTTTTAAGCATGAATATGCAACTTTTGGTAGACGAGGATGCAGTTTTCTGCAAAACCACACGATATGCATGCAAATGACGCTTTTGGGAGAACGCGCGTGTGGATTTCCACCAAACGACGTGAAAAGCATGCCAATGCTGCTCTTTTTAGAACCCGCACATGGATTTGTGTCAAAACGCGTTTTAAGCATGAATATGACACTTTTGGTAGACGAGGATGCAGTTTTCTGCAAAACCACACGATATGCATGCAAATGACGCTTTTGGCAGAACGCGCGTGTGGATTTCTACCAAACGACGTGAAAAGCATGCCAATGCTGCTCTTTTTAGAACCCGCACATGGATTTGTGCCAAAACACGTTTTAAGCATGAATATGAAACTTTTCGTAGACGAGGATGCAGTTTTCTGCAAAACCACACGATATGCATGCAAATGACGCTTTTGGCAGAACGCGCGCGTGGATTTCTACCAAACGACGTGAAAAGCATGCCAATGCTGCTCTTTTTAGCACCCGCACATGGATTTGTGCCAAAACGCGTTTTAAGCATGAATATGCAACTTTTGGTACACGAGGATGCAGTTTTCTGCAAAACCACACGATATGCATGCAAATGACGCTTTTGGCAAAACGCGCGTGTGGATTTCTACCAAACGACGTGAAAAGCATTCCAATGCTGCTCTTTTTAGCACCCGCACATGGATTTGTGCCAAAACGCGTTTTAAGCATGAATATGCAACTTTTGTAGAAGAGGATGCAGTTTTCTGCAAAACCACACGATATGCATGCAAATGACGCTTTTGGCAGAACGCGCGTGTGGATTTCTACCAAACGACGTGAAAAGCATGCCAATGCTGCTCTTTTTAGCACCCGCACATGGATTTGTGCCAAAACGCGTTTTAAGCATGAATATGCAACTTTTGGTAGACGAGGATGCAGTTTTCTGCAAAACCACACGATATGCATGCAAATGACGCTTTTGGCAGAACGCGCGTGTGGATTTCTACCAAACGACGTGAAAAGCATGCCAATGCTGCTCTTTTTAGCACACGCACATGGATTTGTGCCAAAACGCGTTTTAAGCATGAATATGCAACTTTTGGTAGACGAGGATGCAGTTTTCTGCAAAACCACACGATATTCATGCAAATGACGCTTTTGGCAGAACGCGCGTGTGGATTTCTACCAAACGACGTGAAAAGCATGCCAATGCTGCTCTTTTTAGAACCCACACATGGATTTGTGCCAAAACGCGTTTTAAGCATGAATATGACACTTTTCGTAGACGAGGATGCAGTTTTCTGCAAAACCACACGATATGCATGCAAATGGTGCTTTTGGCAGAACGCGCGTGTGGATTTCCACCAAACGACGTGAAAAGCATGCCAATGCTGCTCTTTTTAGAACCCGCACATGGATTTGTGCCAAAACGCGTTTTAAGCATGAATATGACACTTTTGGTAGACGAGGATGCAGTTTTCTGCAAAACCACACGATATGCATGCAAATGACGCTTTTGGCAAAACGCGCGTGTGGATTTCTACCAAACGACGTGAAAAGCATGCCAATGCTGCTCTTTTTAGCACCCGCACATGGATTTGTGCCAAAACGCGTTTTAAGCATGAATATGCAACTTTTGGTAGAAGAGGATGCAGTTTTCTGCAAAACCACACGATATGCATGCAAATGACGCTTTTGGCAGAACGCGCGTGTGGATTTCTACCAAACGACGTGAAAAGCATGCCAATGCAGCTCTTTTTAGCACCCGCACATGGATTTGTGCCAAAACGCGTTTTAAGCATGAATATGCAACTTTTGGTAGACGAGGATGCAGTTTTCTGCAAAACCACACGATATGCATGCAAATGACGCTTTTGGCAGAACGCGCGTGTGGATTTCCACCAAACGACGTGAAAAGCATGCCAATGCTGCTCTTTTTAGAACCCGCGCATGGATTTGTGCCAAAACGCGTTTTAAGCATGAATATGCAACTTTTGGTAGACGAGGATGCAGTTTTCTGCAAAACCACACGATATGCATGCAAATGACGCTTTTGGCAGAACGCGCGTGTGGATTTCTACCAAACGACGTGAAAAGCATGCCAATGCTGCTCTTTTTAGCACCCGCACATGGATTTGTGCCAAAAGGCGTTTTAAGCATGAATATGACACTTTTGGTAGACGAGGATGCAGTTTTCTGCAAAACCACACGATATGCATGCAAATGGTGCTTTTGGCAGAACGCGCGTGTGGATTTCCACCAAACGACGTGAAAAGCATGCCAATGCTGCTCTTTTTAGAACCCGCACATGGATTTGTGCCAAAAGGCGTTTTAAGCATGAATATGACACTTTTGTTTATTTTTATTTATACAAGTACCTGCAGCGCCACAAGGGCATTATTGCAGGGGGGGACAAAATTGAAGAAAAGTGAACATGTGACAAAAACTTGATACAGCAGAGCACAGGCGGTAAAAGTAACAAAATACGTAACATAGATGTGTCATCTCGACGGCCAAACGGTCTTGTGAAATGCGGTGCAAATTTGCAAGACAGAAATGGAAAGGATACACTATCGCATGAAGTGCAATGCCAGCCAAATGATATAAAGAAAACGGGATAATATACTACGACAGACTGCGTGACAATAAAGACAGAAACTCTGAACACGTTTTACATTCACCAATGCTCCTGGGAAGCCTATTCCAGTGTGCGGAAACATGCGGAAAAAATGAATTTCGGTAGACATCAGTACGACAGCGCATTTCAAGGACTTTCAGCTCGTGATCACATCGTTTAGAGATGAAGTGGGGAGGGAAAATGTACAAGTTCTTGTTTATTCCTGTGAGATCAAAGTATATTCGGAAAAAAAGTTCTAATTTTGCAGTTAATCGGCGGTGTGCTAGTGTTTTCCAACCAAGGTCCTCTTTAAGCAATGTAATACTGCTACGGAAATTATAATTACCAGAAACAAATCTTGCAGCGCGGTTTTGGACGCGTTCGAGCTTTTCTATAAGTTTAGAGCTTTGAGGGTCCCATACCTGGCAAGCGTATTCGAGTACCGGACGAACATTTGTTATGTAAAGCTGTTCTTTTACTTTCTGGGGGGGCGTTATAAAAATTACGTCTAACAAGGTTTAGTATACGAGATGATTTTAAGGTTAAGTATTCAATATGTCTGTTCCATGTTAAATTTTCTGAAAAATAGACCCCGAGGTATTTGTAGTGTTCGACCTTTTCAAGAAGTAGTCCGTCCAATTTATACACTGATCTCACAGGAAGGCGTTTACGGGTGAATGACACAAGTTGGCATTTGGCATTGTTCAAAGACATGCCCCACTTAATGCACCAAGCATGAATTTTGTTTAGATCATTCTGCAAACTACTAACATCACAAACATTTTCTACATTCTTGTATATGGCACAATCATCAGCATATAACCTCACTTTGCATTCTAGATTGTGCACAATGTCATTTATAAAGACTAAAAATAACAAAGGCCCCAAAACAGACCCTTGGGGCACGCCAGAGGTTACGGTGACAGGTGTTGATTTAGTGCCGTTTATTAAAACATGCTGTGTTCGACCAGACAGGTAATTTCCAATCCAATGTACTATTGCGGGGTGTATACCGAGACAAGATAATTTATGTAAAAGCAATACATGAGAAACGGTGTCGAAAGCTTTCCGGAAATCTAAGAATATACAGTCTACCTGAAATCCAAGGTCAAAAGAGTAAAAGAGATCGTGAGCGAACTCTACCAGTTGAGTCGTACATGACAAGCCGGGCCTAAATCCATGTTGAAAATCCGAAAAAAAATTATTGCTTTGAAGGTGTTTCATCACAGCACTGTATATGATGTGTTCTATTGTTTTGCAACATACACATGTTAGAGAAATAGGCCTGTAGTTTTCTAGTACATTTTTGGAACCGTTTTTATGTATGGGAACGACGTGGGCTACCTTCCACTCTGCAGGTAATGAAATGGTATTTAATGATTTATTAAACAGAGCGACTAAAAAATGCGCAATTTCTTGAGAGCAGGATTTCAATACCTGCGACGGAATACCATCGGGACCGCCAGCTGATTTGTTGTTCAGATTGGAAATAAGTTTCAGAACACCGTTATATGTGACAGTGACCATAGGCATATTCTCATAGACTATTTCTTGTATTTCAGGCGGTTCACCAGTGTATGTCTCAGAAAAAACACTTTTAAAATAGGAATTCAGACAGCAAGCCTTCTCATAATCATCAAGCACTGTTTTCTCGCCAACTGATAAAATGGGGACAGTGGTGTCCACTTTACCATTTATTTTAACAAATTTCCAAAATTCTTTAGGATTATCCCTTAACTTTGCGTCAAGCGATGAAATGTAACTTTGTTTATTCACCTTTATTTCTTGCTTAATATTGTAGTTCACATGACGCATTTCATGGAAAACAGATTGATTGCGAGTCTTCAAATACGAAGCATACAGGCGGCGTTTTTTGTTAATTAGCGAGCGAATTTTCTTATCTACCCACGGTTTATCTTTCCGGCGTCTAGTTGTCAAAAGTTTGGAAGGTATGTATTGTTCAATTAAAGCCTTTATTTATCTCTAAAAAGAATCCAAGCTTCATCTATGTCCACTGTCTGGCTGACCTCATAAAAAATAGGGAAGAAATTTGAAAGCTCTCGTGATAAAGAGACGTAATCCCCTCGGTCGTATAAAAAAACCTTTCTAGGATATTTATGGGTTGGTCTAACTGAAGCGGCACTAGACGTGGCAACAACGCAATCGTGATCACTGATACCAGGGATGACAGCTACATTTTGGATCAGCGACTCAGAGCTAGCAAAAAACAAATCTAAAGTGCTGGCAGAAAAATGGTCTCTTCGCGTGCATTCGGAGACGAATTGGGTTAGGTCATTAGTTGTAATGAACTCTGAAAAGGCAAGAGATAGGGCAGTCGAGTCTGAGAACACAGGCTTGCCATCTTCCCAGTCAACAGCAGGCATGTTAAAGTCGCCCCCAAGTATATACTCAGTATTTACGGTAGTTAAAAAGTTTGATAGCTCGGTAAATGATTCCGGATTACAAGAACTAGGAGACCGGTAAAAAGACCCAACAGCAAGGTAATTGCCATTGCTCATTCTAACCCTGCACCATATGGATTCAGAGTGATTGAAAGAAGTAGGGAGTTCAGTACTGTGAAGGCACTCATTAATGAGAAGAAAAACGCCGCCACCATGTGTGTTTCTGTCACACCGGTAGACATCATAACCACACGGAAATACCTCGTTATTGACGATGGATTCATGAAGCCAGGATTCAGTGCCGATCACTATGTGTGGTTGAACAGCGGAAAGTAAAGCTGCAAACTCATCGGCCTTATTTTTCAAGCTTCGGCAGTTAACTAACAGAAGATTAAGTGTAAGATAACAAGAAGTGTTATGTTCCGCGCCAGTACGCAAGGTTTTAGGTTCTGCACGATGCTTGACCTTTAGCTATCTTATTTCGGTTACCACCTTTCTTCCGCTATCATAGCCAAAGATTTTGTTGCCCATGTGCAGTTTATCGAAACGTAGTTTAAATGAGAGGTTTGTGGCTAAAGCATATTCAACCAGTTTTGATCGTGCATATCTGATAGCAGGACTGAAATCCTCTCGAATGGCGCATTCCTTATCTTTTAGCCTGGATCCGCACGACAAAAGTTGTTCCTTAACTTTAAATCTACAGAAATTAACAATAATTGGCCGGTTCTTTCCCTCGCGAAACTTTCCCAGCCTATGAGCACGTTCAATATCTTCCGTTGTAATAGTCTGCTCGAGCTCAGTTTGAAAAAACGCGATGGCTTTTTTCTCAGAGTCTCTCCAACTTTCATTTTCGCAATCACATAGGCCAAAAACTATCAGGTTATTTCTGCGCGACCTGTTGTTTGTATCCTCAAGGGACGTTTTAATTTCGACCATTTTTCGCAGATTTTCTGAGGCCTCTTCTTTGGCTGAAAGTAGGTCACTTTGAAGAACAGCGACTGTGTTCTGTAGTTCTTGTAGCGAAAGAGCGAGAGCAGACTGTTCCTTCTTGACAACTTCTAGCTCGGTGAAAAAACGAGTCTGCCCTTGCTCAAGCCGGCGGACAATAGCATAAATGCCTTCAATACTAGCACTTCCTTCAGCACTACTAGCATCTGTACCAGGGCCAGGGTTTAGTTCGACATCCCCGGAGAGAAGTAAATGTAATCCAGAGAAAGCACGGTAGGCAAAAGCACGTAAACTGATACATTTTCTCACGTACTCAAATAGGCTGTCGGGGCACGACACCGCAATTACACATCGGTCAGAACACCGGTAACAAGATGCAGGGGTTCGGTAACTAACCTGTGCAAAAAGACGAGGTAAGCTCATGTCGACAGCGATGTCGCGCCCCGGCAGTAGTCCGTCGAAGAGCAGCTTAAGTAGTGCCTCCGCCCCTCTTGTATCAGTTGACATATGCGGTTGCCAGGCCAGGTAGACGAGGATGCAGTTTTCTGCAAAACCACACGATATGCATGCAAATGGTGCTTTTGGCAGAACGCGCGTGTGGATTTCCACCAAACGACGTGAAAAGCATGCCAATGCTGCTCTTTTTAGCACCCGCACATGGATTTGTGCCAAAACGCGTTTTAAGCATGAATATGCAACTTTTGGTAGACGAGGATGCAGTTTTCTGCAAAACCACACGATATGCATGCAAATGACGCTTTTGGCAGAACGCGCGTGTGGATTTCTACCAAACGACGTGAAAAGCATGCCAAT